>NW_026735557.1:0-118000 GCF_949786415.1 Peromyscus eremicus | reverse complement strand
GAGCTTGCTCAGAACAAAGAACTGTGCTTCCTACATACACGGGTCATATCTAGTTCAACTCTGCTTAGGAAACTGACAAGAACAGTAGAACCTCTTCAGTCCAATACATTGTACATGCTGGGAACAGACGCGAGTGCTATTTGCACTGTGTATGGCATTGGGAGCACAATAGTGACTTTCCTTACCAGAAAACAACTTTTGCTCGTAGGACCAGAAACTGCATGTGACTCAATTCCATTTAGGACTGGGAAACAAACACTAGCTCGCCTAAAAAGAAACACACACTGCTTTTGAGAAAAGAGCACTCTTCTCTTCTGCTGTGTTTCCAATAGGGCCAGAACAGTGAGCTTGCTAATAACAAAAGAACTGTGCTTCCTAAACACATGGCCATATATAGTTCAACTTTGCTTAGGAAACTGACAAGAACAGTAGCTCCTCTTCAGTCCAATACAATGTACATGCTGGGAACAGACTCCAGGGTTATTTGCCCTCTGTATGACAATGGGAGCACAATAGTGACTCTTCTTACCAGAAAACAACTCTTGCTTGTAAAACCAGAAACTCCTTGTGACTCAACTCCATTTTAGACTGGGAAACAAACGCTAGCTCACCTTACAAGAAACACACGCTGCTTTTGAGAAAAGAGCACTCTTCTACTCTACTGTATTTCCTAAAGGGCCAGAACAGTGAGAATGCTCAGAACAAAAGAACTGTGCTTCCTACACACACGGGCCATATCTAGTTCTTCTCTGCTTAGGAAACTGACAAGAACAGTAACTCCTTTTCAGTCCAATACACTGTAAGAGCTGGGAAGAGACGGGAGTGCTATTTGCACTGTGTATGACAAAGGCAGCGCAATAGTGACTCTTCTTACCAGAAAACAACTTTTGCTCGTAGGACCAAAAATTGCATGTGATTCAACTCCATTTAGGAGTGAGAAACAAACACTAGCTCACCTAAAAAGAAACACACTCTGCTTTTGAGAAAGAACACTCTTCTACTCTACTGTGTTTCCTATAGGGCCACAACAGTGAGCTTGCTCAAAACAAAAGAACTGTGCTTCCTACACACACGGGCCATATCCAGTTCAACTCTGCTTAGGAAACTGACAAGAACAGTAGCTCCTCTTCAGTCCAATACACTGTACTTGCTGGGAACAGACGCGAGTGCTACTTGCACTGTGTATGGCAAAGGCAGCGCAATAGTGACTCTTCTTACCAGAAAACAACTCTTGCTCGTAGGACCAGAAACTGCATATGATTCAACTCCATTTAGGACTGGGAAACAAACGCTAGCTCACCTTACAAGAAACACATTCTGCTTTTGAGAAAAGAGCACTCTTCTACTCTACTGTGTTTCCTATAGGGCCAGAACCGTGAGTTTGCTCAGAACAAAAGAACTGTGCTTCCTACATACACGGGTCATATCTAGTTCAACTCTGCTTAGGAAACTGACAAGAACAGTAGAACCTCTTCAGTCCGATACATTGTACATGCCGGGAACAGACGCCAGTGCTATTTGCCCTGTGTATTACAAAGGGAGCACAATAGTGACTCTTCTTACCAGAAAACAATTCTTGCTCTTAGGACCAGAAACTGCATGTGACTCAACTCCATTTAGGACTGGGAAACAAACGCTAGCTCGCCTTACAAGAAACATATTCTGCTTTTGAGAAAAAGCACTCTTCTACTCTACTGTGTTTCCTATGGGGTCCGAACAGTGAGTTTGCTCAGAACAAAAGAACTGTGCTTTCTACACACATGGGCCATATCTAGTTCAACTCTGCTTAGGAAACTGACAAGAAAAGTAACTCCTTTTCAGTCCAATACACTGTAATTGCTGGGAACAAACGCGAGTGCTATTTGCACTGTGTATGGCAATGGGAGCGCAATAGTGACTTTCCTTACCAGAAAACAACTCTTGCTCGTAGGACCAGAAACTGCATGTGATTCAACTCCATTTAGGACTGGAAACAAACGCTAGGTCACCTTACAAGAAACACATTCTGCTTTTGAAAAAAGAGCACTCTTCTACTCTACTGCGTTTCCTATAGGGCCAGAACAGTGAGCTTGCTCAGAACAAAGAACTGTGCTTCCTACATACACGGGTCATATCTAGTTCACCTCTGCTTAGGAAACTGACAAGAACAGTAGAACCTCTTCAGTCCAATACATTGTACATGCTGGGAACAGACGCGAGTGCTATTTGCACTGAGTATGGCAATGGGAGCGCAATAGTGACTTTCCTTACCAGAAAACAACTTTTGCTCCTAGGACCAGAAACTGCATGTGATTCAACTCCATTTTGGACTGGGAAACAAACGCTAGCTCGCCTTACAAGAAACAGACTCTGCTTTTGAATAAAGACCACTCTTCTACTCAACTGTGTTTTCTATGGGGTCCAAACAGTGAGCTTGCTCAGAATAAAAGAATTGTGCTTCCTACAAACACGGGCCATATCTAGTTCAACTCTGCTTAGGAAACTGACAAGAACAATAACTCCTTTTCAGTCCAATACACTGTACTTGCTGTGAACAGACGCGAGTGATATTTGCACTGTGTATGGCAATGGGAGCACAATAGTGACTTTCCTTACCAGAAAACAACTCTTGTTCGTAGGACCAGAAACTGCATGTGATTCAACTCCATTTAGGACTGGGAAACAAACGCTAGCTTGCCTTACAAGAAGCACATTCCGCTTTTGAGAAAAGAGCACTATTCTACTCTACTGTGTTTTCAATAGTGCCAGAACAGTGAGCTTTCTCAGGACAAAAGAACTGTGCTTCCTACACACAGGGGACATACCTAGTTCAACTCTGTTTAGTAAACTGACAAGAACAGTAGCTCCTCTTCAGTCCAATATACTGTACTTGCTGGGAACATACGCAAGTTCTATTTGCACTGTGTATGGCAATGGGAGCGCAATAGTTACTTTCCTTACCAGAAAACAACTCTTGCTCGTAGGACCAAAAACTGCATGTGATTCAACTCCATTTAGGACTGAGAAACAAACACTAGCTCGCCTAAAAAACACACTCTGCTTTTGAGAAAAGAGCACTCTTCTACTCTACTGTGTTTCCTATAGGGTCAGAACAGTGAACTTGCTCAGAACAAAAGAACTGTGCTTCCTACACACATGGCCATATATAGTTCATCTCTGCTTAGGAAACTGACAAGAATAGTAGCTCCTCTTCAGTCCAATACAATGTACATGCTGGGAACAGACGCGAGTGCTATTTGCCCTCTGTATGACAATGGGAGCGCAATAGTGACTCTTCTTACCAGAAAACAACTCTTGCTCGTAGGACCAGAAACTGCATATGATTCAACTCCATTTAGGACTGGGAAACAAACGCTAGCTCACCTTACAAGAAACACATTCTGCTTTTGAGAAAAGAGCACTCTTCTACTCTACTGTGTTTCCTATAGGGCCAGAACAGTGAGCTTGCTCAGAACAAAAGAACTGTGCTTCCTACATACACGGGTCATATCTAGTTCAACTCTGCTTAGGAAACTGACAAAAATGGTAGAACCTCTTCAGTCCTGTACATTGTACATGCTGGGAACAGACGCCAGTGCTATTTGCCCTGTGTATTACAAAGGGAGCGCAATAGTGACTATTCTTACCAGAAAACAATTCTTGCTCGTAGGACCAGAAACTGCATGTGACTCAACTCCATTTTGGACTGGGAAACAAACGCTAGCTTACCTACAAGAAACACACTCTGCTTTTGAGAAAAGAGCACTCTTCTACTCTAATGTGTTTGCTAAAGGGCCAGAACAGTGAGAATGCTCAGAACAAAAGAACTGTGCTTCCTACACACAGGGTCCATATCTAGTTCTTTCTGCTTAGGAAACTGACAAGAACAGTAACTCCTTTTCAGTCCAATACACTGTACAAGCTGGGAACAGACGCGAGTGCTATTTGCACTGTGTATGGCAATTGGAGCACAATAGTGACTTTCCTTACCAGAAAACAACTCTTGCTCGTAGGACCAGAAACTGCATGTGATTCAACTCCATTTAGGACTGGGAAACAAAAGCTAGCTCACCTAACAAGAAACACATTCTGCTTTTGAGGAAAGAGCACTCTTCTACTCTACTGTGTTTCCTATAGGGCCAGAACAGTGAGCTTGCTCAGAACAAAAGAACTGTGCTTCCTACATACACGGGTCATATCTAGTTCAACTCTGCTTAGGAAACTGACAAGACCAGTAGATCCTCTTAAGTCCAATACACTGTACATGCTGGGAACAGACTTCAGTTCTATTTGCCCTGTATATTACAATGGGAGCGCAATAGAGACTCTTCTTACCAGAAAACAACTCTTGCTCATAGGACCAGAAACTGCATGTGATTCAACTCCATTTAGCACTGGGAAACAAACGTTAGCTCGCCTTACAAGAAACACACTCTGCTTTTGAGAAAAGAGCACTCTTCTACTCTACTGTGTTTCCTATGTTTTCTGAACAGTGAGCTTGATCAGAACAAAAGAACTGTGCTTCTTATACACACGGGCCATATCAAGTTCAACTCTGATTAGGAAACTGTAAGAACAGTAGCTCCTCTTCAGTCCAAAAACTGTACTTGCTGGGAACAGACGCGCGTGCTATTTGCACTGGGTATGGCAATGGGAGCGCAATAGTGACTTTCCTTACCAGAAAACAACTCTTGCTCGTAGAACCAAAAACTGCATGTGACTCAACTCCATTTGGGACTGGGAAACAAACGCCAGCTCGCCTACAAGAAACACCCTCTGCTTTTGAGAAAAGAGCACTCTTCTACTCTACTGTGTTTCCTATGGAATCCGAACAGTGAACTTGCTCAGAACAAAAGAATTGTGCTTCCTACACACATGGGCCATATCTAGTTCAACTTTGCTTAGGAAACTGACAAGAACAGTAGCTCCTCTTCAGTCCAACACACTGTACTTGCTGGGAAAAGACGCGAGTACTATTTGCACTGTGTATGGCAATGGCAGCGCAATAGTGACTTTCCTTACCTGAAAAAAACTCTTGCTGGTAGGACCAAAAACTGCATGTGATTCAACTCCATTTAGGACTGAGAAACAAACATTAGCTCGCCTTACAAGAAACACACTCAGCTTTTGAGAAAAGAGCACTCTTCTACTCTACTGTGTTTTCTATACTGCCAGAACAGTGAGCTTTCTCAGGACAAAAGAACTGTGCTTCCTACACACACGGGCCATATCTAGTTCAACTCTGCTTAGGAAACTGACAAGTACAGTAGCTCCTCTTCAGTCCAATACACTGTACTTGCTGGGAACAGACACGAGTGCTATTTGCACTGTGTATGGCAATGGGAGCGCAATAGTGACTTTCCTTACCTGAAAAAAACTCTTGCTCGTAGGACCAAAAACTGCATGTGATTCAACTCCATTTAGGACTGAGAAACAAACATTAGCTCGCCTTAGAAGAAACACACTCTGCTTTTGAGAAAAGAGCACTCTTCTACTCTACTGTGTTTCCTATGGGGTCCGAACAGTGAGCTTGCTCAGAACAATAGAACTGTGCTTCCTACACAAAGTGGCCATATCCAGTTCAACTCTACTTAGAAAACTGACAAGAACAGTAGCTCCTCTTCAGTCCAAAAACTGTCGTTGCTGGAACGGACGCGAGTGCTATTTGCACTGTGTATGGCAATGGGAGCACAATAGTGACTTTCCTTACCAAAAAACAACTCTTGCTCGTAGGACCAAAAACTGCATGTGATTCAACTCCATTTAGGACTAGGAAACAAATGCTACCTCGCCTTACAATAAACACACTCTGCTTTTGAGAAAAGAGCACTCTTCTACTCTACTGTGTTTCCTATGGGGTCCGAACAGTGAGCTTGCTCAGAACAAAAGAACTGTGCTTCCTACACACAGGGGCCATATCTAGTTAACTCTGCTTAGAATACTGACAAGAACAGTCTCTCCTTTTCAGTCCAATACACTGTACCTACTGGGAACAGACGCGAGTGCTTTTTGCACTGTGTATGGCAATGGGAGCACAATAGTGACTTTCCTTACCAGAAAACAACTCTTGCTCGTAGGACCAGAAACTCCATGTGATTCAACTCCATTTAGGACTGAGAAACAAACACTAGCTCGCCTAAAAAACACACTCTGCTTTTGAGAAAAGAGCACTCTTCTACTCTACTGTGTTTCCTATAGGGTCAGAACAGTGAACTTGCTCAGAACAAAAGAACTGTGCTTCCTACACACATGGCCATATATAGTTCATCTCTGCTTAGGAAACTGACAAGAATAGTAGCTCCTCTTCAGTCCAATACAATGTACATGCTGGGAACAGACGCGAGTGCTATTTGCCCTCTGTATGACAATGGGAGCGCAATAGTGACTCTTCTTACCAGAAAACAACTCTTGCTCGTAGGACCAGAAACTGCATATGATTCAACTCCATTTAGGACTGGGAAACAAACGCTAGCTCACCTTACAAGAAACACATTCTGCTTTTGAGAAAAGAGCACTCTTCTACTCTACTGTGTTTCCTATAGGGCCAGAACAGTGAGCTTGCTCAGAACAAAAGAACTGTGCTTCCTACATACACGGGTCATATCTAGTTCAACTCTGCTTAGGAAACTGACAAAAATGGTAGAACCTCTTCAGTCCTGTACATTGTACATGCTGGGAACAGACGCCAGTGCTATTTGCCCTGTGTATTACAAAGGGAGCGCAATAGTGACTATTCTTACCAGAAAACAATTCTTGCTCGTAGGACCAGAAACTGCATGTGACTCAACTCCATTTTGGACTGGGAAACAAACGCTAGCTTACCTACAAGAAACACACTCTGCTTTTGAGAAAAGAGCACTCTTCTACTCTAATGTGTTTGCTAAAGGGCCAGAACAGTGAGAATGCTCAGAACAAAAGAACTGTGCTTCCTACACACAGGGTCCATATCTAGTTCTTTCTGTTTAGGAAACTGAAAAGAACAGTAACTCCTTTTCAGTCCAATACACTGTACAAGCTGGGAACAGACGCGAGTGCTATGTGCACTGTGTATGGCAATTGGAGCACAATAGTGACTTTCCTTACCAGAAAACAACTCTTGCTCGTAGGACCAGAAACTGCATGTGATTCAACTCCATTTAGGACTGGGAAACAAAAGCTAGCTCACCTAACAAGAAACACATTCTGCTTTTGAGGAAAGAGCACTCTTCTACTCTACTGTGTTTCCTATAGGGCCAGAACAGTGAGCTTGCTCAGAACAAAAGAACTGTGCTTCCTACATACACGGGTCATATCTAGTTCAACTCTGCTTAGGAAACTGACAAGACCAGTAGATCCTCTTAAGTCCAATACACTGTACATGCTGGGAACAGACTTCAGTTCTATTTGCCCTGTATATTACAATGGGAGCGCAATAGAGACTCTTCTTACCAGAAAACAACTCTTGCTCATAGGACCAGAATCTGCATGTGATTCAACTCCATTTAGCACTGGGAAACAAACGTTAGCTCGCCTTACAAGAAACACACTCTGCTTTTGAGAAAAGAGCACTCTTCTACTCTACTGTGTTTCCTATGTGTTCTGAACAGTGAGCTTGATCAGAACAAAAGAACTGTGCTTCTTATACACACGGGCCATATCAAGTTCAACTCTGATTAGGAAACTGTAAGAACAGTAGCTCCTCTTCAGTCCAAAAACTGTACTTGCTGGGAACAGACGCGCGTGCTATTTGCACTGGGTATGGCAATGGGAGAGCAATAGTGACTTTCCTTACCAGAAAACAACTCTTGCTCGTAGAACCAAAAACTGCATGTGACTCAACTCCATTTGGGACTGGGAAACAAACGCCAGCTCGCCTACAAGAAACACCTTCTGCTTTTGAGAAAAGAGCACTCTTCTACTCTACTGTGTTTCCTATGGAATCCGAACAGTGAACTTGCTCAGAACAAAAGAATTGTGCTTCCTACACACATGGGCCATATCTAGTTCAACTTTGCTTAGGAAACTGACAAGAACAGTAGCTCCTCTTCAGTCCAACACACTGTACTTGCTGGGAAAAGACGCGAGTACTATTTGCACTGTGTATGGCAATGGCAGCGCAATAGTGACTTTCCTTACCTGAAAAAAACTCTTGCTGGTAGGACCAAAAACTGCATGTGATTCAACTCCATTTAGGACTGAGAAACAAACATTAGCTCGCCTTACAAGAAACACACTCAGCTTTTGAGAAAAGAGCACTCTTCTACTCTACTGTGTTTTCTATACTGCCAGAACAGTGAGCTTTCTCAGGACAAAAGAACTGTGCTTCCTACACACACGGGCCATATCTAGTTCAACTCTGCTTAGGAAACTGACAAGTACAGTAGCTCCTCTTCAGTCCAATACACTGTACTTGCTGGGAACAGACACGAGTGCTATTTGCACTGTGTATGGCAATGGGAGCGCAATAGTGACTTTCCTTACCTGAAAAAAACTCTTGCTCGTAGGACCAAAAACTGCATGTGATTCAACTCCATTTAGGACTGAGAAACAAACATTAGCTCGCCTTAGAAGAAACACACTCTGCTTTTGAGAAAAGAGCACTCTTCTACTCTACTGTGTTTCCTATGGGGTCCGAACAGTGAGCTTGCTCAGAACAATAGAACTGTGCTTCCTACACAAAGTGGCCATATCCAGTTCAACTCTACTTAGAAAACTGACAAGAACAGTAGCTCCTCTTCAGTCCAAAAACTGTCGTTGCTGGAACGGACGCGAGTGCTATTTGCACTGTGTATGGCAATGGGAGCACAATAGTGACTTTCCTTACCAAAAAACAACTCTTGCTCGTAGGACCAAAAACTGCATGTGATTCAACTCCATTTAGGACTAGGAAACAAATGCTACCTCGCCTTACAATAAACACACTCTGCTTTTGAGAAAAGAGCACTCTTCTACTCTACTGTGTTTCCTATGGGGTCCGAACAGTGAGCTTGCTCAGAACAAAAGAACTGTGCTTCCTACACACAGGGGCCATATCTAGTTAACTCTGCTTAGAATACTGACAAGAACAGTCTCTCCTTTTCAGTCCAATACACTGTACCTACTGGGAACAGACGCGAGTGCTTTTTGCACTGTGTATGGCAATGGGAGCACAATAGTGACTTTCCTTACCAGAAAACAACTCTTGCTCGTAGGACCAGAAACTCCATGTGATTCAACTCCATTTAGGACTGGGAAACAAACGCTAGCTTGCCTTACAAGAAACACACTCTGCTTTTGAGAAAAGAGCACTCTTCTACTCTACTGTTTTTCTTGTGGGGTCCAAACAGTGAGCTTGCTCAGAACAAAAGAACTGTGCTTCCTACACACAGGGACCATATCTAGTTCAACTGTGCTTAGGAAACTGACAAGAACAGTAGCTCCTCTTCAGTCCAATACTCTGTACTTGCTGGGAACAGACAGGAGTGCTATTTGCACTGTGTATGGCAATGGGAGCAAAATAGTGACTCTTCTTACCAGAAAACAACTCTTGCTCGTAGGACCAGAAACTGCATGTGATTCAAGTCCATTTAGGACTGGGAAACAAACGCTAGCTCGCCTTACAAGAAACACACTCTGCTTTTGAGAAAAGAGCACTCTTCTACTCTATTGTGTTTTCTAAAGGGCCAGAACAGTGAGAATGCTCAGAACAAAAGAACTGTGCTTCCTACACACAGGGGCCATATCTAGTTCTTCTCTGCTTAGGATACTTACAAGAACAGTAGCTCCTCTTCAGTCCAAAACACTGTAGTTGCTGGGAACAGACGGGAGTGCTATTTACACTTTGTAAGGCAATGGGAGCGCAATAGTGACTCTTCTTACCAGAAAACACCTCTTGCTCATAGGACCAGAAACTGCATGGATTTCAACTCCATTTAGGACTGGGAAACAAACGCTAGCTAGCCTTACAAGAAACACACTCTGCTTTTGAGAAAAGAGCACTCTTCTACTCTACTGTGTTTCCTATAGGGCCAGAACAGTGAGCTTGCTCACAACAAAAGAACTGTGCTTCCTACATACACGGGTCATATCTAGTTCACCTCTGCTTAGGATACTGACAAGAATAGTAGCTCCTCTTCAGTCCAAAACACTGTACTTGCTGGGAACAGACGGGAGTGCTATTTGCACTGTGTATGGCAATGGGAGCGCAATAGTGACTCTTCTTACCAGAAAACAACTCTTGCTCGTAGGACCAGAAACTGCATGTGATTCAACTCCATTTAGGACTGGGAAACAAATGCTAGCTCGCCTTACAAGAAACACACTCTGCTTTTGAGAAAAGAGCACTGTTCTACTCTATTGTTTTCCTAAAGGGCCAGAACAGTGAGAATGCTCAGAACAATAGAACTGTGCTTCCTACCCACAGTGGCCATATCTGGTTCTTCTCTGCTTAGGAAACTGACAAGAATAGTCTCTCCTTTTAAGTCCAATACACTGTACCTGCTGGGAAGAGACGCGAGGGCTATTTGTACTGTGTATGGCAATGGGAGCACAATAGTGACTTTCCTTACCAGAAAACAACTCTTGCTCGTAGGACCAAAAACTGCATGTGATTCAACTCCATTTAGCACTGAGAAACAAACACTAGCTCGCCTAAAAATAAACACACTCTGCTTTTGAAAACAGAGCACTCTTCTACTCTACTGTGTTTCCTAAAGGGCCAGAACAGTGAGCTTACTCAGAACAAAAGAACTGTGGTTCCTACACACAGGGGCCATATCTAGTTTTTCTCTGCTTAGGAAACTGACAAGAACAGTAACTCCTTTTCAGTCCAATACACTGTACAAGCTGGGAACAGGCGGGAGTGCTATTTGCACTGTGTATGGCAAAGGCAGCGCAACAGTGACTCTTCTTACCAGAAAACAACTCTTGCTCGTAGGACCAAAAACTGCATGTGATTCGACTCCATTTAGGACTGAGAACAAGCACTAGCTCGCCTAAAAAGAAACACACTCTGCTTTTGAGAAAAGAGCACTCTTCCACTTTACGGTGTTTCCTATAGGGCCAGAACAGTGAGCTTGCTCAGAACAAAAGAACTGTGCTTCCTACACACACGGGCCATATCTAGTTCAACTCTTCTTAGGAAACTGACAAGAACAGTAGCTCCTCTTCAGTACAATACACTGTACTTGCTGGGAACAGACGCGAGTGCTATTTGCACTGTGTATGGCAATGGGAGCGCAATAGTGACTCTTCTTACCAGAAAACAGCTCTTGCGCATAGGACCAGAAACTGTATGTGATTCAACTCCATTTAGGACTGGGAAACAAACGCTAGCTCACCTTACAAGAAACACACTCTGCTTTTGAGAAAAGAGCACTCTTCTACTCTACTGTGTTTCCTATAGGGCCAGAACAGTGAGCTTGATCAGAACAAAAGAACTGTGCTTCCTACATACACGGGTCATATCTAGTTCAACTCTGCTTAGGAAACTGACAAGAACAGTAAATCCTCTTCAGTCAAAAACACTGTAGTTGCTGGGAACAGACGCGAGTGCTATTTACACTTTGTAAGGCAATGGGAGCACAATAGTGACTCTTCTTACCAGAAAACAACTCTTGCTCGTAGGACCAGAAACTGCATGTGATTCAACTCCATTTAGTACTGGGAAACAAACGCTAGCTCGCCTTACAAGAAACAAACTCTTCTTTTGAGAAAAGAGCACTCTTCTACTCTACTGTGTTTCTTATAGGGCCAGAACAGTGAGCTTGCTCACAACAAAAGAACTGTGCTTCCTACATACACGGGTCATATCTAGTTCATGTCTGCTTAGGATACTGACAAGAACAGTAGCTCCTCTTCAACCCAAAACACTGTACTTGCTGGGAACAGACGGGAGTGCTATTTGCACTGTGTATGGCAAAGGGAGCGCAATAGTGACTCTTCTTACCAGAAAACAACTCTTGCTCGTAGGACCAGAAACTGCATGTGATTCAACTCCATTTAGGACTGGGAAACAAACACTACCTCGCCTTACAAGAAACACACTCTGCTTTTGAGAAAAGAACACTCTTCTACTCTATTGGGTTTCCTAAAGGGCCAGAACAGTGAGAATGCTCAGAACAAAAGAACTGTGCTTCCTACGCACAGGGGCCATATCTAGTTCTTCTCTGCTTAGGAAACTGACAAGAACAGTCTCTCCTTTTCAGTCCAATACACTGTACCTGCTGGGAACAGACGCGAGTGCTATTTGTACTGTGTATGGCAATGGGAGCACAATAGTGACATTCCTTACCAGAATTCAACTCTTGCTCTAGGACCAGAAACTGCATATGATTCAACTCCATTTAGGACTGGGAAACAAAGGCTAGCTCGCCTTACAAGAAACACACTCTGCTTTTGAGAAAAGAGCACTCTTCTACTCTACTGTGTTTTCTATAATGCCAGAACAGTGAGCTTTCTCAGGAAAAAAGAACTGTGCTTTCTACACACAGGGGACATATCTAGTTCAACTCTGTTTAGGAAACTGACAAGAACAGTAGCTCCTCTTCAGTCCAATACACTGTACTTGCTGGGAACCGACGCGAGTGCTATTTGCACTGTGTATGGCAATAGGAGCACAATAGTGACTTTCCTTACCAGAAAACAACTCTTGCTCGTAGGACCACAAACTGCATTGATTCAGCTCCATTTAGGACTGAGAAACAAACACTAGCTCGCCTAAAAAAAACACACTCTGCTTTTGAAAACAGAGCACTCTTCTACTCTACTGTGTTTCCTATAGGGCCAGAACATTGAGCTTGCTCAGAACAAAAGAACTGTGCTTCCTACACACAGGGGCCATATCTAGTTCTTCTCTGCTTAGGAAACTGACAAGAACAGTAACTCCTTTTCAGTCCAATACACTGTACAAGCTGGGAAGAGACACCAGTGCTATTTGCACTGTGTATGGCAAAGGCAGCGCAATAGTGACTCTTCTTACCAGAAAACAACTCTTGCTCGTAGGACCAAAAACTGCATGTGATTCAACTACTTTTTGGACTGGGAAACAAGCACTAGCTCGCCTTACAAGAAATACACTCTGCTTTTGAGAAAAGAGCACTCTTCTACTCTACTGTGTTTCCGATGGGGTCCGAACAGTGAGCTTACTCAGAACAAAAGAACTGTGCTTCCTACACACTCGGGCCATATCTATTTGAAATCTGCTTAGGAAACTGACAAGAACAGTAGCTCCTCTTCAGTCCAATACACTGTACTTGCTGGGAACAGATGCGAGTTCTATTTGCACTGTGTATGGCAATGGGAGCACAATAGTGACTTTCCTTACCAGAAAACTACTCTTGCTCGTAGGACCAGAAACTCCATGTGATTCAACTCCATTTAGGACTGGGAAACAAACGCTAGCTTGCCTTACAAGAAACACACTCTGCTTTTGAGAAAAGAGCACTTTTTTACTCTACTGTGTTTCTTGTGGGGTCCAAACAGTGAGCTTGCTCAGTACAAAAGAACTGTGCTTCCTACACACAAAGACCATATCTAGTTCAACTGTGCTTAGGAAACTGACAAGAACAGTAGCTCCTCTTCAGTCCAATACTCTGTACTTGCTGGGAACAGACAGGAGTGCTATTTGCACTGTGTATGGCAATGGGAGCAAAATAGTGACTCTTCTTACCAGAAAACAACACTTGCTCGTAGGACCAAAAACTGCATGTGATTCAACTCCATTTAGCACTAGGAAACAAACGCTAGCTCACCTTACAAGAAACACACTCTGCTTTTGAGAAAAGAGCACTCTTCTACTCTACTGTGTTTCCTACAGGGCCTGAAGAGTGAGCTTGCTCACAATTAAAGAATTGTGCTTCCTACATACACGGGTCATATCTAGTTCAACTCTGCTTAGGATACTGACAAGAACAGTAGCTCCTCTTCAGTCCAAAACACTGTAGTTGCTGGGAACAGACGGGAGTGCTATTTACACTTTGTAAGGCAATGGGAGCGCAATAGTGACTCTTCTTACCAGAAAACACCTCTTGCTCGTAGGACCAGAAACTGCATGGATTTCAACTCCATTTAGGACTGGGAAACAAACGCTAGCTAGCCTTACAAGAAACACACTCTGCTTTTGAGAAAAGAGCACCCTTCTACTCTACTGTGTTTCCTATAGGGCCAGAACAGTGAGCTTGCTAACAACAAAAGAACTGTGCTTCCTACATACACGGGTCATATCTAGTTCACCTCTGCTTAGGATACTGACAAGAATAGTAGCTCCTCTTCAGTCCAAAACACTGTACTTGCTGGGAACAGACGGGACTGCTATTTGCACTGTGTATGGCAATGGGAGCGCAATAGTGACTCTTCTTACCAGAAAACAACTCTTGCTCGTAGGACCAAAAACTGCATGTGATTCAACTCCATTTAGGACTGGGAAACAAACACTAGCTCGCCTTACAAGAAACACACTCTGCTTTTGAGAAAAGAACACTCTTCTACTCTATTGGGTATCCTAAAGGGCCAGAACAGTGAGAATGCTCAGAACAAAAGAACTGTGCTTCCTACGCACAGGGGCCATATCTAGTTCTTCTCTGCTTAGGTAACTGACAAGAACAGTCTCTCCTTTTCAGTCCAATACACTGTACCTGCTGGGAACAGATGCGAGTGCTATTTGTACTGTGTATGGCAATGGGAGCACAATAGTGACATTCCTTACCAGAATTCAACTCTTGCTCTAGGACCAGAAACTGCATATGATTCAACTCCATTTAGGACTGGGAAACAAAGGCTAGCTCGCCTTACAAGAAACACACTCTGCTTTTGAGAAAAGAGCACTCTTCTACTCTACTGTGTTTTCTATAATGCCAGAACAGTGAGCTTTCTCAGGAAAAAAGAACTGTGCTTTCTACACACAGGGGACATATCTAGTTCAACTCTGTTTAGGAAACTGACAAGAACAGTAGCTCCTCTTCAGTCCAATACACTGTACTTGCTGGGAACCGACGCGAGTGCTATTTGCACTGTGTATGGCAATAGGAGCACAATAGTGACTTTCCTTACCAGAAAACAACTCTTGCTCGTAGGACCACAAACTGCATTGATTCAACTCCATTTAGGACTGAGAAACAAACACTAGCTCGCCTAAAAAGAAACACACTCTGCTTTTGAAAACAGAGCACTCTTCTACTCTACTGTGTTTCCTATAGGGCCAGAACATTGAGCTTGCTCAGAACAAAAGAACTGTGCTTCCTACACACAGGGGCCATATCTAGTTCTTCTCTGCTTAGGAAATTGACAAGAACAGTAACTCCTTTTCAGTCCAATACACTGTACAAGCTGGGAAGAGACACCAGTGCTATTTGCACTGTGTATGGCAAAGGCAGCGCAATAGTGACTCTTCTTACCAGAAAACAACTCTTGCTCGTAGGACCAAAAACTGCATGTGATTCAACTACATTTTGGACTGGGAAACAAGCACTAGCTCGCCTTACAAGAAATACACTCTGCTTTTGAGAAAAGAGCACTCTTCTACTCTACTGTGTTTCCGATGGGGTCCGAACAGTGAGCTTACTCAGAACAAAAGAACTGTGCTTCCTACACACTCGGGCCATATCTATTTGAAATCTGCTTAGGAAACTGACAAGAACAGTAGCTCCTCTTCAGTCCAATACACTGTACTTGCTGGGAACAGACGCGAGTGCTATTTGCACTGTGTATGGCAATAGGAGCGCAATAGTGACTCTTCTTACCAGAAAACAGCTCTTGCGCATAGGAACAGAAACTGCATGTGATTCAACTCCATTTAGGACTTTAAAGAAACGCTAGCTCGCCTTACAAGAAACCCCCTCTGCTTTTGAGAAAAGAGCACTCTTCTACTCTATTGTGTTTCCTAAAGGGCCAGAACAGTGAGAATGCTCAGAACAAAAGAACTGTGCTTCCTTCACACAGGGGCCATATCTAGTTCTTCTCTGCTTAGGAAACTGACAAGATCAGTCTCTCCTTTTCAGTCCAATACACTGTACCTGCTGGGAACAGACGCGAGTGCTATTTGTACTGTGTATGGCAATGGGAGCACAATAGTGACTTTCTTTACCAGAAAACAACTCTTGCTCGTAGGACCAAAAACTGCATGTGTTTCAACTCCATTTAGGACTGAGAAACAAACACTAGCTAGCCTCAAAAGAAACACACTCTTGTTTCGAAAACAGAGCACTCTTCTACTCTACTGTGTTTCCTAAAGGGCCAGAACAGTGAGCTTGCTCAGAACAGAAGAACTGTGCTTCTTACACACAGGGGCCATATCTAGTTCTTCTCTGCTTAGGAAACTGACAAGTACAGTAACTCCTTTTCAGTCCAATACACTGTACAAGCTGGGAAGAGGCGGGAGTGCTATTTGCACTGTGTATGGCAAAGGCAGCGCAACAGTGACTCTTCTTACCAGAAAACAACTCTTGCTCGTAGGACCAAAAACTGCATGTGATTCGACTCCATGTAGGACTGAGAAACAAGCACTAGCTCGCCTAAAAAGAAACACACTCTGCTTTTGAGAAAAGAGCGCTCTTCTTCTTTACTGTGTTTCCTATAGGGCCAGAACAGTGAGCTTGCTCAGAACAAAAGAACTGTGCTTCGTACACACACGCGCCATATGTAGTTCAACTCTGCTTAGGAAACTGACAAGAACAGTAGCTCCTCTTCAGTACAATACACTGTACTTGCTGGGAACAGACGCGAGTGCTATTTGCACTGTGTATGGCAATAGGAGCGCAATAGTGACTCTTCTTACCAGAAAACAGCTCTTGCGCATAGGACCAGAAACTGCATGTGATTCAACTCCATTTAGTACTGGGAAACAAACGCTAGCTCGCCTTACAAGAAACACACTCTTCTTTTGAGAAAAGAGCACTCTTCTACTCTACTGTGTTTCCTATAGGGCCAGAACAGTGAGCTTGCTCACAACAAAAGAACAGTGCTTCCTACATACACGGGTCATATCTAGTTCATGTCTGCTTAGGATACTGACAAGAACAGTAGCTCCTCTTCAGCCCAAAACACTGTACTTGCTGGGAACAGACGGGAGTGCTATTTGCACTGTGTATGGCAATGGGAGTGCAATAGTGACTCTTCTTACCAGAAAACAACTCTTGCTCGTAGGACCAGAAACTGCATGTGATTCAACTCCATTTAGGACTGGGAAACAAACGCTAGCTCGCCTTACAAGAAACACACTCTTCTTTTGAGAAAAGAGCACTCTTCTACTCTACTGTGTTTCCTATAGGGCCAGAACAGTGAGCTTGCTCACAACAAAAGAACTGTGCTTCCTACATACACGGGTCATATCTAGTTCATGTCTGCTTAGGATACTGACAAGAACAGTAGCTCCTCTTCAGCCCAAAACACTGTACTTGCTGGGAACAGACGGTAGTGCTATTTGCGCTGTGTATGTCAATGGGAGCGCAATAGTGACTCTTCTTACCAGAAAACAACTCTTGCTCGTAGGACCAGAAACTGCATGTGATTCAACTCCATTTAGGACTGGGAAACAAACGCTAGCTCGCCTTACAAGAAACACACTCTGCTTTTGAGAAAAGAGCACTCTTCTACTCTATTGTGTTTCCTAAATAGCCAGAACAGTGAGATTTCTCAGGACAAAAGAACTGTGCTTCCTACATACACGGGTCATATCTAGTTCAACTCTGCTTAGGAAACTGACAAGAACAGTAGAACCTCTTCAGTCCAATACATTGTACATGCTGGGAACAGACGCGAGTGCTATTTGCACTGAGTATGGCAATGGGAGCGCAATAGTGACTTTCCTTACCAGAAAACAACTCTTGCTCGTAGGACCAGAAACTGCATGTGACTCAATTCCATTTAGGACTGGGAAAAACACGCTATCTCGCCTTACAAGAAACACATTCTGCTTTTGAGAAATAGCACTCTTCTACTCTACTGTGTTTCCTATGGGTTCCGAATAGTGAGCTTGCTCAGAACAAAAGAACTGTGCTTCCTACACACACAGGCAATATCTAGTTCAACTCTGCTTAGGAATTTGACAAGAACAGTAGCTCTTCTTCAGTCCAATACACTGTAGTTGCTGGGAACATATGGGAGTGCTATTTGCAGTGTGTATGGCAAAGGCAGCACAATAGTTACTTTTCTTAGCAGAAAACAACTCTTGCTCGTAGGACCAGAAACTGCATGTGATTCAACTCCATTTAGGACTGGGAAACAAACGCTAGCTTGCCTTACAAGGAGCACATTCTGCTTTTGAGAAAAGAGCACTATTCCACTCTACTGTGTTTTCTATAGTGCCAGAACAGTGAGCTTTCTCAGGACAAAAGAACTGTGCTTCCTACACACAGGGGACATACCTAGTTCAACTCTGCTTAGGAAACTGACAAGAACAGTAGCTCTTCTTCAGTCCAATACACTGTACTTGCTGGGAACATACGCGAGTTCTATTTGCACTGTGTATGGCAATGGGAGCGCAATAATTACTTTCCTTACCAGAAAAAAACTCTTGCTCGTAGGACCAAAAACTGCATGTGATTCAACTCCATTTAGGACTGAGAAACAAACACTAGCTCGCCTAAAAAACACACTCTGTTTTTGATAAAAGAGCACTCTTCCACTCTACTGTGTTTCCTATAGGGCCAGAACAGTGAGCTTGCTCAGAACAAAAGAACTGTGCTTCCTACAAACATGGCCATATATAGTTCAACTCTGCTTAGGAAACTGACAAGAACAGTAGCTCCTCTTCAGTCCAATACAATGTACATGCTGGGAACAGACGCGAGTGCTATTTGCCCTCTGTATGACAATGGGAGCACAATAGTGACTCTTCTTACCAGAAAACAACTCTTGCTCGTAGGACCAGAAACTCCTTGTGACTCAACTCCATTTAAGACTGGAAAACAAACGCTAGCTCACCTTACAAGAAACACACGCTGCTTTTGACAAAAGAGCACTCTTCTACTCTACTGTGTTTCCTATAGGGCCAGAACAGTGACCTTGCTCAGAACAAAAGAACTGTGCTTCCTACACACACGGGCCATATCCAGTTCAACTCTGGTTAGGAAACTGACAAGAACAGGAGCTCCTCTTCAGTACAATACACTGTACTTGCTGGGAACAGACGCGAGTGCTATTTGCACTGTGTATGGCAAAGGCAGCGCAATAGTGACTCTTCTTACCAGAAAACAACTCTTGCTCGTAGGACCAGAAACTGCATATGATTCAACTCCATTTAGGACTGGGAAACAAACGCTAGCTCATCTTACAAGAAACACATTCTGCTTTTGAGAAAAGAGCACTCTTCTACTCTACTGTGTTTCCTATAGGGCCAGAACAGTGAGCTTGCTCAGAACAAAAGAACTGTGCTTCCCACATACACTGGTCATATCTAGTTCAACTCTGCTTAGGAAACTGAAAGAATGGTAGAACCTCTTCACTCCTATACATTGTACATCCTGGGAACAGACGCCAGTGCTATTTGCCCTGTGTATTACAAAGGGAGCGCAATAGTGACTCTTCTTACCAGAAAACAATTCTTGCTCGTAGGACCAGAAACTGCATGTGACTCAACTCCATTTAGGACTCGGAAACAAACGCTAGCTCACCTTACAAGAAACATATTCTACTTTTGAGAAATAGCACTTTTTTACTCTACTGTGTTTCCTATGGGGTCCGAGCAGTAAGCTTGCTCAGAACAAAAGAACTGTGCTTCCTACACACATATCTATTTGAAATCTGCTTAGGAAACTGACAAGAACAGTAGCTCCTCTTCAGTCCAATACAATTCTTACCAGGAAACAATTCTTGCTCGTAGGACCAGAAACTGCATGTATTACAAAGGGAGCGCAATAGTGACTCTTCTTACCAGAAAACAACTCTTGCTCATGAGACAAGAAATTGCATGTGATTCAACTCCATTTAGGACTGTGAAACAAACGCTAGCTCGCCTTACAAGAAACACAATCTGGTTTTGAGAAAAGAGCACTCTTCTTCTCTACTGTGTTTTCTAAACTGCCAGAACAGTGAGCTTTCTCAGGACAAAAGAACTGGGCTCCCTACACACACGGGCCATATCTAGTTCAACTCTGCTTAGGAAACTGACAAGTACAGTAGCTCCTCTTCAGTCCAATACACTGTACTTGCTGGGAAAAGACACGAGTGCTATTTGCACTGTGTATGGCAATGGGAGCGCAATAGTGACTTTCCTTACCTGAAAAAAACTCTTGCTCGTAGGACCAAAAACTGCATGTGATTTAACTCCATTTAGGACCGTGAAACAAACATTAGCTCGCCTTACCATAAACACACTCTGCTTTTGAGAAAAGAGCACTCTTCTACTCTACTTACTGTGTTTCCTATGGGGTCCGAACAGTGAGCTTGCTCAGAACAAAAGAACTGTGGTTCCTACACACAGGGGCCATATCTAGTTCTTCTCTGCTTAGGAAACTGACAAGAACAGTAACTCCTTTTCAGTCCAATACACTGTACAAGCTGGGAAGAGACGCGAGTGCTATTTGCACTGTGTATGGCAAAGGCAGCTCAATAGTGACTCTTCTTACCAGAAAACAACTCTTGCTCATAGGACCAAAAACTGCATGTGATTCAACTCCATTTAGGACTGGGAAACAAACGCTAGCTCACCGTACAAGAAACACACTCTGCTTTTGAGAAAAGAGCACTCTTCTACTCTACTGTGTTTCCTATGGGGTCCGAACAGTGAGCTTGCTCAGAACAAAAGAACTGTGGTTCCTACACACACGGGCCATATCTAGTTCAACTCTGCTTAGGAAACTGACAAGAACAGTAACTCCTTTTCAGTCCAATACACTGTACTTGCTGGGAACAGACGCGAGTGCTGTTTGCACTGTGTATGGCAATGGGAGCGCAATAGTGACTTTCCTTACAAGAAAACAACTCTTGCTCGTAGGACCAGAAACTGCATGTGATTCAACTCCGTTTAGGACTAGGAAACAAACACTAGCTTGCCTTACAAGAAGCACACTCTGCATTTGAGAAAAGAGCACTCTTCTACTCTACTGTGTATTCTGTAATGCCAGAACAGTGAGCTTTCTCAGAACAAAAGAACTGTGCTTCCTACACACAGGGGCCATATCTAGTTCTTCTCTGCTTAGGAAACTGACAAGAACAGTAACTCCTTTTCAGTCCAATACACTGTACAAGCTGGGAAGAGACGCGAGTGCTATTTGCACTGTGTATGGCAAAGGCAGCGCAATAGTGACTCTTCTTACCAGAAAACAACTCTTGCTCGTAGGACCAAAAACTGCATGTGATTCAACTCCATTTAGGACTGGGAAACAAACGCTAGCTCACCGTACAAGAAACACACTCTGCTTTTGAGAAAAGAGCACTCTTTTACTCTACTGTGTTTCCTATAGGGCCAGAACAGTGAGCTTGATCAGAACAAAAGAACTGTGCTTCCTACATACACGGGTCATATCTAGTTCAAATCTGCTTAGGAAACTGACAAGAACAGTAGATCCTCTTCAGTCCAAAACACTGTAGTTGCTGGGAAAGACGGGAGTGCTATTTACACTTTGTAAGGCAATGGGAGCGCAATAGTGACTCTTCTTACCAGAAAACAACTCTTGCTCGTAAGACCAGAAACTGCATGTGATTCAACTCCATTTAGTACTGGGAAACAAACGCTAGCTCGCCTTACAAGAAACACACTCTTCTTTTGAGAAAAGAGCACTCTTCTACTCTACTGTGTTTCCTATGGGGTCCGAACAGTGAGCTTGCTCAGAACAAAAGAACTGTGCTTCCTACACACACGGGCCATATCTAGTTCAACTCTGCTTAGGAAACTGACAAGATCAGTCTCTCCTTTTCAGTCCAATACACTGTACCTGCTGGGAACAGACGCGAGTGCTATTTGTACTGTGTATGGCAATGGGAGCACAATAGTGACTTTCTTTACCAGAAAACAACTCTTGCTCGTAGGACCAAAAACTGCATGTGTTTCAACTCCATTTAGGACTGAGAAACAAACACTAGCTAGCCTCAAAAGAAACACACTCTTGTTTCGAAAACAGAGCACTCTTCTACTCTACTGTGTTTCCTAAAGGGCCAGAACAGTGAGCTTGCTCAGAACAGAAGAACTGTGCTTCTTACACACAGGGGCCATATCTAGTTCTTCTCTGCTTAGGAAACTGACAAGAACAGTAGCTCCTCTTCAGTACAATACACTGTACTTGCTGGGAACAGACGCGAGTGCTATTTGCACTGTGTATGGCAATAGGAGCGCAATAGTGACTCTTCTTACCAGAAAACAGCTCTTGCGCATAGGACCAGAAACTGCATGTGATTCAACTCCATTTAGTACTGGGAAACAAACGCTAGCTCGCCTTACAAGAAACACACTCTTCTTTTGAGAAAAGAGCACTTTTCTACTCTACTGTGTTTCCTATAGGGCCAGAACAGTGAGCTTGCTCACAACAAAAGAACAGTGCTTCCTACATACACGGGTCATATCTAGTTCATGTCTGCTTAGGATACTGACAAGAACAGTAGCTCCTCTTCAGCCCAAAACACTGTACTTGCTGGAAACAGACGGGAGTGCTATTTGCACTGTGTATGGCAATGGGAGTGCAATAGTGACTCTTCTTACCAGAAAACAACTCTTGCTCGTAGGACCAGAAACTGCATGTGATTCAACTCCATTTAGGACTGGGAAACAAACGCTAGCTCGCCTTACAAGAAACACACTCTTCTTTTGAGAAAAGAGCACTCTTCTACTCTACTGTGTTTCCTATAGGGCCAGAACAGTGAGCTTGCTCACAACAAAAGAACTGTGCTTCCTACATACACGGGTCATATCTAGTTCACCTCTGCTTAGGATACTGACAAGAATAGTAGCTCCTCTTCAGTCCAAAACACTGTACTTGCTGGGAACAGACGGGAGTGCTATTTGCACTGTGTATGGCAATGGTAGCGCAATAGTGACTCTTCTTACCAATAAACAACTCTTGCTCGTAGGACCAGAAACTGCATGTGATTCAACTCCATTTAGGACTTTAAAGAAACGCTAGCTCGCCTTACAAGAAACCCCCTCTGCTTTTGAGAAAAGAGCACTCTTCTACTCTATTGTGTTTCCTAAAGGGCCAGAACAGTGAGAATGCTCAGAACAAAAGAACTGTGCTTCCTTCACACAGGGGCCATATCTAGTTCTTCTCTGCTTAGGAAACTGACAAGATCAGTCTCTCCTTTTCAGTCCAATACACTGTACCTGCTGGGAACAGACGCGAGTGCTATTTGTACTGTGTATGGCAATG
Organism: Peromyscus eremicus; assembly: GCF_949786415.1. Taxonomy (NCBI): domain Eukaryota; kingdom Metazoa; phylum Chordata; class Mammalia; order Rodentia; family Cricetidae; genus Peromyscus; species Peromyscus eremicus. The sequence goes on along the minus strand of NW_026735557.1, from coordinate 94,769 downwards.
GGAGCAAAATAGTGACTTTCTTTACCAGAAAACAACTCTTGCTCGTAGGACCAAAAACTGCATGTGTTTCAACTCCATTTAGGACTGAGAAACAAACACTAGCTAGCCTCAAAAGAAACACACTCTTGTTTCGAAAACAGAGCACTCTTCTACTCTACTGTGTTTCCTAAAGGGCCAGAACAGTGAGCTTGCTCAGAACAGAAGAACTGTGCTTCTTACACACAGGGGCCATATCTAGTTCTTCTCTGCTTAGGAAACTGACAAGTACAGTAACTCCTTTTCAGTCCAATACACTGTACAAGCTGGGAAGAGGCGGGAGTGCTATTTGCACTGTGTATGGCAAAGGCAGCGCAACAGTGACTCTTCTTACCAGAAAACAACTCTTGCTCGTAGGACCAAAAACTGCATGTGATTCGACTCCATTTAGGACGGAGAAACAAGCACTAGCTCGCCTAAAAAGAAACACACTCTGCTTTTGAGAAAAGAGCGCTCTTCTTCTTTACTGTGTTTCCTATAGGGCCAGAACAGTGAGCTTGCTCAGAACAAAAGAACTGTGCTTCGTACACACACGCGCCATATGTAGTTCAACTCTGCTTAGGAAACTGACAAGAACAGTAGCTCCTCTTCAGTACAATACACTGTACTTGCTGGGAACAGACGCGAGTGCTATTTGCACTGTGTATGGCAATAGGAGCGCAATAGTGACTCTTCTTACCAGAAAACAGCTCTTGCGCATAGGACCAGAAACTGCATGTGATTCAACTCCATTTACTACTGGGAAACAAACGCTAGCTCGCCTTACAAGAAACACACTCTTCTTTTGAGAAAAGAGCACTCTTCTACTCTACTGTGTTTCCTATGGGGTCCGAACAGTGAGCTTGCTCAGAACAAAAGAACTGTGCTTCCTACACACACGGGCCATATCTAGTTCAACTCTGCTTAGGAAACTGACAAGATCAGTCTCTCCTTTTCAGTCCAATACACTGTACCTGCTGGGAACAGACGCGAGTGCTATTTGTACTGTGTATGGCAATGGGAGCACAATAGTGACTTTCTTTACCAGAAAACAACTCTTGCTCGTAGGACCAAAAACTGCATGTGTTTCAACTCCATTTAGGACTGAGAAACAAACACTAGCTACCCTCAAAAGTAACACACTCTGGTTTTGAAAACAGAGCACTCTTCTACTCTACTGTGTTTCCTAAAGGGCCAGAACAGTGAGCTTGCTCAGAACAAAAGAACTGTGCTTCTTACACACAGGGGCCATATCTAGTTTTTCTCTACTTAGAAAACTGACAAGTACAGTAACTCCTTTTCAGTCCAATACACTGTACAAGCTGGGAAGAGGCGGGAGTGCTATTTGCACTGTGTATGGCAAAGGCAGCGCAACAGTGACTCTTCTTACCAGAAAACAACTCTTGCTCGTAGGATCAAAAACTGCATGTGATTCGACTCCATTTAGGACTGAGAAACAAGCACTAGCTCGCCTAAAAAGAAACACACTCTGCTTTTGAGAAAAGAGCACTCTTCTTCTTTACTGTGTTTCCTATAGGGCCAGAACATTGAGCTTGCTCAGAACAAAAGAACTGTGCTTCCTACACACAGGGGCCATATCTAGTTCTTCTCTGCTTAGGAAACTGACAAGAACAGTAACTCCTTTTCAGTCCAATACACTGTACAAGCTGGGAAGAGACGCGAGTGCTATTTGCACTGTGTATGGCAAAGGCAGCGCAATAGTGACTCTTCTTACCAGAAAACAACTCTTGCTCGTAGGACCAGAAACTGCATGTGATTCAAATCCATTTAGGACTGGGAAACAAGCACTAGCTCGCCTTACAAGAAACACACTCTGCTTTTGAGAAAAGAGCACTCTTCTACTCTACTGTGTTTCTGATGGGGTCCGAACAGTGAGCTTACTCAGAACAAAACAACTGTGCTTCCTACACACACGGGCCATATCTATGTTAAAACTGCTTAGGAAACTGACAAGAACAGTAGCTCCTCTTCAGTCCAATACACTGTAATTGCTGGGAACAGACGCGAGTGCTATTTGCACTGTGTATGGCAATGGGAGCTCAATAGTGACTCTTCTTACCAGAAAACAACTCTTGCTCGTAGGACCAGACACTGCATGTGATTCAACTCCATTTAGGACTGGGAAACAAACACTAGCTCGCCTTACAAGAAACACACTCTGCTTTTGAGAAAAGAACACTCTTCTACTCTATTGTGTTTCCTAAAGGGCCAGAACAGTGAGAATGCTCAGAACAAAAGAACTGTGATTCCTACACACAGGGGCCATATCTAGTTCTTCTCTGCTTAGGAAACTGACAAGAACAGTGTCTCCTTTCAGTCCAATACACTTTACCTGCTAGGAACAGACGCGAGTGCTCTTTGTACTGTGTATGGCAATGGGAGCACAATAGTGACATTCCTTACCAGAAAACAACTCTTTCTCGTAGGACCAGAAACTGCATATGATTCAACTCCATTTAGGACTGGGAAACAAAGGCTAGCTCGCCTTACAAGAAACACACTCTGCTTTTGAGAAAAGAGCACTCTTCTACTCTACTGTGTTTCCTATGGGGTCCAAACAGTGAGCTTGCTCAGAACAAAAGAACTGTGCTTCCTACACACACGGGCCATATCTAGTTCAACTCTGCTTAGGAAACTGACAAAATCAGTCTCTACTTTTCAGTCCAATACACTGTACCTGCTGGGAACAGACGCGAGTGCTATTTGTACTGTGTATGGCAATGGGAGCACAATAGTGACTTTCTTTACCAGAAAACAACTCTTGCTCGTAGGACCAAAAACTGCATGTGATTCAACTCCATTTAGGACTGGGAAACAAACGCTAGCTCGCCTTACAAGAAACACACTCTTCTTTTGAGAAAAGAGCACTCTTCTACTCTACTGTGTTTCCTATAGGGCCAGAACAGTGAGCTTGCTCACAACAAAAGAACTGTGCTTCCTACATACACGGGTCATATCTAGTTCATGTCTGCTTAGGAAACTGACAAGAACAGTAGCTCCTCTTCAGCCCAAAACACTGTACTTGCTGGGAACAGACGGGAGTGCTATTTGCACTGTGTATGGCAATGGGAGCGCAATAGTGACTCTTCTTACCAGAAAACAACTCTTGCTCGTAGGACCAGAAACTGCATGTGATTCAACTCCATTTAGGACTGGGAAACAAACACTAGCTCGCCTTACAAGAAACACACTCTGCTTTTGAGAAAAGAGCACTCTTCTACTCTATTGTGTTTCCTAAAGGGCCAGAACAGTGAGATTTCTCAGGACAAAAGAACTGTGCTTCCTACATACATGGGTCATATCTAGTTCAACTCTGCTTAGGAAACTGACAAGAACAGTAGAACCTCTTCAGTCCAATACATTGTACATGCTGGGAACAGACGCGAGTGCTATTTGCACTGAGTATGGCAATGGGAGCGCAATAGTGACTTTCCTTACCAGAAAACAACTCTTGCTCGTAGGACCAGAAACTGCATGTGACTCAATTCCATTTAGGACTGGGAAAAAAACGCTATCTCGCCTTACAAGAAACACATTCTGCTTTTTAGAAATAGCACTCTTCTACTTTACTGTGTTTCCTATGGGGTCCGAATAGTGAGCTTGCTCAGAACAAAAGAACTGTGCTTCCTACACACACAGGCAATATCTAGTTCAACTCTGCTTAGGAATTTGACAAGAACAATAGCTCCTCTTCAGTCAAATACACTGTAGTTGCTGGGAATAGATGGGAGTGCTATATGCAGTGTGTATGGCAAAGGCAGCACAATAGTTACTCTTCTTAGCAGAAAACAACTCTTGCTCGTAGGACCAGAAACTGCATGTGATTCAACTCCATTTAGGACTGGGAAACAAACGCTAGCTTGCCTTACAAGGAGCACATTCTGCTTTTGAGAAAAGAGCACTATTCCACTCTACTGTGTTTTCTATAGTGCCAGAACAGTGAGCTTTCTCAGGACAAAAGAACTGTGCTTCCTACACACAGGGGACATACCTAGTTCAACTCTGCTTAGGAAACTGACAAGAACAGTAGCTCTTCTTCAGTCCAATACACTGTACATGCTGGGAACATACACGAGTTCTATTTGCACTGTGTACAGCAATGGGAGCGCAATAGTTTCTTTCCTTACCAGAAAAAAACTCTTGCTCGTAGGACCAAAAACTGCATGTGATTCAACTCCATTTAGGACTGAGAAACAAACACTAGCTCGCCTAAAAAACACACTCTTTTTTTGAGAAAAGAGCACTCTTCTACTCTACTGTGTTTCCTATAGGGCCAGAACAGTGAGCTTGCTCAGAACAAAAGAACTGTGCTTCCTACACAAATGGCCATATATAGTTCAACTCTGCTTAGGAAACTGACAAGAACAGTAGCTCCTCTTCAGTCCAATACAATGTACATGCTGGGAACAGACGAGAGTGCTATTTGCCCTCTGTATGACAATGGGAGCACAATAGTGACTCTTCTTACCAGAAAACAACTCTTGCTCGTAGGACCAGAAACTCCTTGTGACTCAACTCCATTTAAGACTGGAAAACAAACGCTAGCTCACCTTACAAGAAACACACGCTGCTTTTGACAAAAGAGCACTCTTCTACTCTACTGTGTTTCCTATAGGGCCAGAACAGTGACCTTGCTCAGAACAAAAGAACTGTGCTTCCTACACACACGGGCCATATCCATTTCATATCTGGTTAGGAAACCCGCAAGAACAGGAGCTCCTCTTCAGTACAATACACTGTACTTGCTGGGAACAGACGCGAGTGCTATTTGCACTGTGTATGGCAAAGGCAGCGCAATAGTGACTCTTCTTACCAGAAAACAACTCTTGCTCGTAGGACCAGAAACTGCATATGATTCAACTCCATTTAGGACTGGGAAACAAACGCTAGCTCATCTTACAAGAAACACATTCTGCTTTTGAGAAAAGAGCACTCTTCTACTCTACTGTGTTTCCTATAGGTCCAGTACAGTGAGCTTGCTCAGAACAAAAGAACTGTGCTTCCCACATACACTGGTCATATCTAGTTCAACTCTGCTTAGGAAACTGACAAGAATGGTAGAACCTCTTCAGTCCTATACATTGTACATCCTGGGAACAGACGCCAGTGCTATTTGCCCTGTGTATTACAAAGGGAGCACAATAGTGACTCTTCTTACCAGAAAACAATTCTTGCTCGTAGGACCAGAAACTGCATGTGACTCAACTCCATTTAGGACTCGGAAACAAATGCTAGCTCACCTTATAAGAAACATATTCTACTTTTGAGAAATAGCACTTTTTTACTCTACTGTGTTTCCTATGGGGTCCGAGCAGTAAGCTTGCTCAGAACAAAAGAACTGTGCTTCCTACACACAAGGGCCATATCTATTTGAAATCTGCTTAGGAAACTGACAAGAACAGTAGCTCCTCTTCAGTCCAATACACTGTACTTGCTGGGAACAGACGCCAGTGCTATTTGTACTGTGCATGACAATGGGAGCAAAATAGTGACTTTCCTTACCAGAAAACAACTCTTGCTCATAAGACAAGAAATTGCATGTGATTCAACTCCATTTAGGACTGTGAAACAAACGCTAGCTCGCCTTACAAGAAACACAATCTGGTTTTGAGAAAAGAGCACTCTTCTTCTCTACTGTGTTTTCTAAACTGCCAGAACAGTGAGCTTTCTCAGGACAAAAGAACTGGGCTCCCTACACACACGGGCCATATCTAGTTCAACTCTGCTTAGGAAACTGACAAGTACAGTAGCTCCTCTTCAGTCCAATACACTGTACTTGCTGGGAAAAGACACGAGTGCTATTTGCACTGTGTATGGCAATGGGAGCGCAATAGTGACTTTCCTTACCTGAAAAAAACTCTTGCTCGTAGGACCAAAAACTGCATGTGATTTAACTCCATTTAGGACTGAGAAACAAACATTAGCTCGCCTTACAAGAAACACACTCTGCTTTTGAGAAAAGAGCACTCTTCTACTCTACTGTGTTTCCTATGGGGTCCGAACAGTGAGCTTGCTCAGAACAAAAGAACTGTGGTTCCTACACACACGGGCCATATCTAGTTCAACTCTGCTTAGGAAACTGACAAGAACAGTAACTCCTTTTCAGTCCAATACACTGTACTTGCTGGGAACAGACGCGAGTGCTATTTGCACTGTGTATGGCAATGGGAGCGCAATAGTGACTTTCCTTACAAGAAAACAACTCTTGCTCGTAGGACCAGAAACTGCATGTGATTCAACTCCGTTTAGGACTGGGAAACAAACACTAGCTTGCCTTATAAGAAGCACACTCTGCATTTGAGAAAAGAGCACTCTTCTACTCTACTGTGTATTCTATAATGCCAGAACAGTGAGCTTTCTCAGAACAAAAGAACTGTGCTTCCTACACACAGGGGCCATATCTAGTTCTTCTCTGCTTAGGAAACTGACAAGAACAGTAGCTCCTTTTCAGTCCAATACACTGTAAAAGCTGGGAAGAGACGCGAGTGCTATTTGCACTGTGTATGGCAAAGGCAGCGCAATAGTGACTCTTCTTACCAGAAAACAACTCTTGCTCGTAGGACCAAAAACTTCATGTGATTCAACTCCATTTAGGACTGGGAAACAAACGCTAGCTCACCGTACAAGAAACACACTCTGCTTTTGAGAAAAGAGCACTCTTCTACTCTACTGTGTTTCCTATAGGGCCAGAACAGTGAGCTTGATCAGAACAAAAGAACTGTGCTTCCTACATACACGGGTCATATCTAGTTCAAATCAACTTAGGAAACTGACAAGAACAGTAGATCCTCTTCAGTCCAAAACACTGTAGTTGCTGGGAACAGACGGGAGTGCTATTTACACTTTGTAAGGCAATGGGAGCGCAATAGTGACTCTTCTTACCAGAAAACAACTCTTGCTCGTAAGACCAGAAACTGCATGTGATTCAACTCCATTTAGGACTGGGAAACAAACGCTAGCTCGCCTTACAAGAAACACACTCTTCTTTTGAGAAAAGAGCACTCTTCTACTCTACTGTGTTTCCTATAGGGCCAGAACAGTGAGCTTGCTCAGAACAAAAGAACTGTGCTTCCCACATACACGGGTCATATCTAGTTCATGTCTGCTTAGGATACTGACAAGAACAGTAGCTCCTCTTCAGCCCAAAACACTGTACTTGCTGGGAACAGACGGGAGTGCTATTTGCACTGTGTATGGCAATGGGAGCGCAATAGTTACTCTTCTTACCAGAAAACAACTCTTGCTCGTAGGAACAGAACTGCAAGTGATTCAACTCCATTTAGGACTGGGAAACAAATGCTAGCTCGCCTGACAAGAAACGCACTCTGCTTTTGAGAAAAGAGCACACTTCTACTCTACTGTGTTTCCTATGGGGTCCGAGCAGTAAGCTTGCTCAGAACAAAAGAACTGTGCTTCCTACACACAAGGGCCATATCTATTTGAAATCTGCTTAGGAAACTGACAAGAACAGTAGCTCCTCTTCAGTCCAATACACTGTACTTGCTGGGAACAGACGCCAGTGCTATTTGCACTGTGCATGACAATGGGAGCAAAATAGTGACTTTCCTTACCAGAAAACAACTCTTGCTCATAAGACAAGAAATTGCATGTGATTCAACTCCATTTAGGACTGTGAAACAAACGCTAGCTCGCCTTACAAGAAACACAATCTGGTTTTGAGAAAAGAGCACTCTTCTTCTCTACTGTGTTTTCTAAACTGCCAGAACAGTGAGCTTTCTCAGGACAAAAGAACTGGGCTCCCTACACACACGGGCCATATCTAGTTCAACTCTGCTTAGGAAACTGACAAGTACAGTAGCTCCTCTTCAGTCCAATACACTGTACTTGCTGGGAAAAGACACGAGTGCTATTTGCACTGTGTATGGCAATGGGAGCGCAATAGTGACTTTCCTTACCTGAAAAAAACTCTTGCTCGTAGGACCAAAAACTGCATGTGATTTAACTCCATTTAGGACTGAGAAACAAACATTAGCTCGCCTTACAAGAAACACACTCTGCTTTTGAGAAAAGAGCACTCTTCTACTCTACTGTGTTTCCTATGGGGTCCGAACAGTGAGCTTTCTCAGAACAAAAGAACTGTGGTTCCTACACACACGGGCCATATCTAGTTCAACTCTGCTTAGGAAACTGACAAGAACAGTAACTCCTTTTCAGTCCAATACACTGCACAAGCTGGGAAGAGACGCGAGTGCTATTTGCACTGTGTATGGCAATGGCAGCGCAATAGTGACTCTTCTTATCAGAAAACAACTCTTGCTCGTAGGACCAGAAACTGCATGTGATTCAACTCCATTTAGGACTGGGAAACAAGCACTATCTCGCCTTACAAGAAACACACTCTGCTTTTGAGAAAAGAGCACTCTTCTACTCTACTGTGTTTCCGATGGGGTCCGAACAGTGAGCTTACTCAGAACAAAACAACTGTGCTTCCTACACACACGGGCCATATCTATGTTAAAACTGCTTAGGAAACTGACAAGAACAGTAGCTCCTCTTCAGTCCAATACACTGTAATTGCTGGGAACAGACGCGAGTGCTATTTGCACTGTGTATGGCAATGGAAGCACAACAGTGACTTTCCTTACCAGAAAACTAATCTTGCTCGTAGGACCAAAAACTGCATGTGATTCAACTCCATTTAGGACTAGGAAACAAACGCTAGCTCACCTTACAAGAAACACACTCTGCTTTTGAGAAAAGAGCACTCTTCTACTCTACTGTGTTTCCTATAGGGCCAGAACAGTGAGCTTGCTCACAATTAAAGAACTGTGCTTCCTACATACACGGGTCATATCTAGTTCAACTCTGCTTAGGATACTGACAAGAACAGTAGCTCCTCTTCAGTCCAAAACACTGTAGTTGCTGGGAACAGACGGGAGTGCTATTTACACTTTGTAAGGCAATGGGAGCGCAATAGTGACTCTTCTTACCAGAAAACAACTCTTGCTCGTAGGACCAGATACTGCATGTGATTCAACTCCATTTAGGACTGGGAAACAAACGCTAGCTCGCCTTATAAGAAACACACTCTGCTTTTGAGAAAAGAGCACTCTTCTACTCTACTGTGTTTCCTATAGGGCCAGAACAGTGAGAATGCTCAGAACAAAAGAACTGTGCTTCCTACACACAGGGGCCATATCTAGTTCTTCTCTGCTTAGGAAACTGACAAGAACAGTCTCTCCTTTTCAGTCCAATACACTGTACCTGCTGGGAACAGACGCGAGTGCTATTTGTACTGTGTATGGCAATGGGAGCACAATAGTGACTTTCCTTACCAGAAAACAACTCTTGCTCATAGGACCAAAAACTGCATGTGATTCAACTCCATTTAGGACTGAGAAACAAACACTAGCTCGCCTAAAAAGAAACACACTCTGCTTTTGAAAACAGAGCACTCTTCTACTCTACTGTGTTTCCTAAAGGCCCAGAACAATGAGCTTACTCAGAACAAAAGAACTGTGCTTCCTACACACAGGGGCCATATGTAGTTCTTCTCTGCTTAGGAAACTGACAAGAACAGTAACTCCTTTTCAGTCCAATACACTGTACAAGCTGGGAAGTGGCGGGAGTGCTATTTGCACTGTGTATGGCAAAGGCAGCGCAACAGTGACTCTTCTTACCAGAAAACAACTCTTGCTCGTAGGACCAAAAACTGCATGTGAATCGACTCCATTTAGGACTGAGAAACAAGCACTAGCTCGCCTAAAAGGAAACACACTCTGTTTTTGAGAAAAGAGCACTCTTCTACTTTACTGTGTTTCCTATAGGGCCAGAACAGTGAGCTTGCTCAGAACAAAAGAACTGTGCTTCCTACACACACGGGCCATATCTAGTTCAACTCTGCTTAGGAAACTAACAAAACAGTAACTCCTTTTCAGTCCAATACACTGTACAAGCTGGGAAGAGACGCGAGTGCTATTTTCACTGTGTATGGCAAAGGCAGCGCAATAGTGACTCTTCTTACCAGAAAACAACTCTTGCTGGTAGGACCAAAAACTGCATGTGATTCAACTACATTTTGGACTGGGAAACAAACGCTAGCTCACCTTACAAGAAACACACTCTGCTTTTGAGAAAAGAGCACTCTTCTACTCTACTGTGATTCCTATGGGGCCAGAACTTTGAGCTTGCTCAGAACAAAACAACTGTGCTTCCTACACACATGGGCCATATGTAGTTCAACTCTGCTTAGGAAACTGACAAGAACAGTAGATCCTCTTCAGTCCAATACACTGTACTTGCTGGGAAAAGACACGAGTTCTATTTGCACTGTGTATGGCAATGGCAGCTCAATAGTGACTCCTCTTATCAGAAAACAACTCTTGCTCGTAGGACCAGAAACTGCATGTGATTCAACTCCATTTAGGACTGGGAAACAAGCGCTAGCTCGCCTTACAAGAAATACACTCTGCTTTTGAGAAAAGAGCACTCTTCTACTCTACTGTGTTTCCGATGGGGTCCGAACAGTGAGCTTACTCAGAACAAAAAACTGGTCTTCCTACACACGCTGGCCATATCTATTTGAAATCTGCTTAGGAAACTGACAAGAACAGTAGCTCCTCTTCAGTCCAATACACTGTACTTGCTGGGAACAGACGCGAGTTCTATTTGCACTGTGTATGGCAATGGGAGCACAATAGTGACTTTCCTTACCAGAAAACTACTCTTGCTCGTAGGACCAAAAACTGCATGTGATTCAACTCCATTTAGGACTAGGAAACAAACGCTAGCTCACCTTACAAGAAACACACTCTGCTTTTGAGAAAAGAGCACTCTTCTACTCTACTGTGTTTCCTATAGGGCCAGAACAGTGAGCTTGCTCACAATTAAAGAACTGTGCTTCCTACATACACAGGTCATATCTTGTTCAACTCTGTTTAGGATACTGACAAGAACAGTAGCTCCTCTTCAGTTAAACACTGTAGTTGCTGGGAACAGACGGGAGTGCTATTTACACTTTGTAAGGCAATGGGAGTGCAATAGTGACTCTTCTTACCAGAAAACAACTCTTGCTCGTAGGACCAGATACTGCATGTGATTCGACTCCATTTAGGAGTGAGAAACAAGCACTAGCTCGCCTAAAAAGAAACACACTCTGCTTTTGAGAAAAGAGCACTCTTCTACTTTACTGTGTTTCCTATAGGGCCAGAACAGTGAGCTTGCTCAGAACAAAAGAACTGTGCTTACTACACACACGGGCCATATCTAGTTCAACTCTGCTTAGGAAACTGACAAGAACAGTAGCTCCTCTTCAGTCCAATACACTGTACTTGCTGGGAACAGACGCGAGTGCTATTTGCACTGTGTATGGCAATGGAAGCACAACAGTGACTTTCCTTACCAGAAAACTAATCTTGCTGGTAGGACCAAAAACTGCATGTGATTCAACTCCATTTAGGACTAGGAAACAAACGCTAGCTCACCTTACAAGAAACACACTCTGCTTTTGAGAAAAGAGCACTCTTCTACTCTATTGTGTTTCCTATAGGGCCAGAACAGTGAGCTTGCTCACAATTAAAGAACTGTGCTTCCTACATACACGGGTCATATCTAGTTCAACTCTGCTTAGGATACTGACAAGAACAGTAGCTCCTCTTCAGTCCAAAACACTGTAGTTGCTGGGAAGAGACGTGAGTGCTATTTACACTTTGTAAGGCAATGGGAGCGCAATAGTGACTCTTCTTACCAGAAAACAACTCTTGCTCATAGGACCAGAAACTGCATGTGATTCAACTCCATTTAGGACTGGGAAACAAACACTAGCCCGCCTTACAAGAAACACACTCTTCTTTTGAGAAAAGAGCACTCTTCTACTCTACTGTGTTTCCTGTAGGGCCAGAACAGTGAGAGTGCTCAGAACAAAAGAACTGTGCTTCCTACACACAGGGGCCATATCTAGTTCTTCTCTGCTTAGGAAACTGACAAGAACAGTCTCTCCTTTTCATTCCAATACACTGTACCTGCTGGGAACAGACGCGAGTGCTATTTGTACTGTGTATGGCAATGGGAGCACAATAGTGACTTTCCTTACCAGAAAACAACTCTTGCTCGTAGGACCAAAAACTGCATGTGATTCAACTCCATTTAGGACTGAGAAACAAACACTAGCTCGCCTAAAAAGAAACACACTCTGCTTTTGAAAACAGAGCACTTTTCTACTCTACTGTGTTTCCTAAAGGGCCAGAACAGTGAGCTTACTCAGAACAAAAGAACTGTGCTTAATACACACAGGGGCCATATGAAGTTCTTCTCTGCTTAGGAAACTGACAAGAACAGTAACTCTTTTTCAGTCCAATACACTGTACAAGCTGGGAAGAGGCGGGAGTGCTATTTGCACTGTGTATGGCAAAGGCAGCGCAACAGTGACTCTTCTTACCAGAAAACAACTCTTGCACCTAGGAACAAAAACTGCATGTGATTCGACTCCATTTAGGACTGAGAAACAAGCACTAGCTCGCCTAAAAAGCAACACACTCTGCTTTTGAGAAAAGAGCACTCTTCTACTTTACTGTGTTTCCTATAGGGCCAGAACAGTGAGCTTGCTCAGAACAAAAGAACTGTGCTTCCTACACACACGGGCCATATCTAGTTCAACTCTGCTTAGGAAACTGACAAGAACAGTAGCTCCTCTTCAGTGCAATACTCTGTACAAGTTGGGAAGAGGTGGGAGTGCTATTTGCACTGTGTATGGCAATGGGAGCACAATAGTGACTCTTCTTACCAGAAAACAACTCTTGCTCGTAGGACCAGAAACTGCATGTGATTCAACTCCATTTAGTACTGGGAAACAAACTCTAGCTCGCCTTACAAGAAACACACTCTGCTTTTGAGAAAAGAGCACTCTTCTACTCTACTGTGTTTTCTATACTGCCAGAACAGTGAGCTTTCTCAAGACAAAAGAACTGTGCATCCTACACACAGGGGCCATATCTAGTTCAACTGTTCTTAGGAAACTGACAAGTACAGTAGCTCCTCTTCAGTCCAAAAATGTACTTGCTGGTAACAGACGCGAGTGCTATTTGCACTGTGTATGGCAATGGGAGCACAATAGTGACTTTCCTTACCAGAAAAGAACTCTTGCTTGTAGGACCAAAAACTGCATGTGATTCAACTCCATTTAGGACTAGGAAACAAACGCTAACTCGCATTACAAGAAACACACTCTGCTTTTGAGAAAAGAGCAGTCTTCTACACTACTGTGTTTCCTATGGGGTCCAAACATTGAGCTTGCTCAGAACAAAAGAACTGTGCTTCCTACACACCCGGCAATATCTAGTTAAACTCTGCTTTCAGAAACTGAAAAGAACAGTAGCTCTTCTTCAGTTCAATACACTGTACTTGCTGTGAACAGACGCGAGTGCTATTTGCACTGTGTACGGCAATGGGAGCGCAATAGTGACTCTTCTTACCAGAAAACAACTCTTGCTCATAGGACCAGAAACTGCATGTGATTCAACTCCATTAAGGACTGGGAAACAAACACTAGCTTGCCTTACAAGAAACACACTCTGCTTTTGAGAAAAGAGCACTCTTCTACTCTACTGTGTTTTCTATGGGGTCCTCACAGTGAGCTTGCTCAGAACAAAAGAACTGTGCTTCCTACACACACGGCCATATCTAGTTCAATTCTGCTTAGAAAACTGACATGAACAGTAGATCCTCTTCAGTCCAATACACTGTACATGCTGGGAACAGAAGCCAGTGCTATTTGCCCTGTGTATGACAATGGGAGTGCAATAGTGACTCTTCTTACCAGAAAAATCTCTTGCTCGTATGACCAGAAACTACATGTGATTCAACTCCATTTAGGACTGGGAAACAAACGCTAGCTCGCCTTACAAGAAACACACTCTGCTTTTGAGAAAAGGGAACTCTTCTACTCTACTGTGTTTCCTATGGGGTCTGAACAGTGATCTTGCTCAGAACAAAAGAACTGTGCTTCCTACACACACGGCCATATCTAGTTCAATTCTGCTTAGAAAACTGACAAGAACAGAAGATCCTCTTCAGTCCAATACACTGTACATGCTGGCAACAGACACCAGTGCTATTTGCCCTTTGTATGACAATGGGAGCACAATAGTGTCTCTTCTTACCAGAAAACAACTCTTGCTAGTAGGACCAGAAACTGCATGTGATTCAACTCCATTTAGGACTTGGAAACAAACGCGAGCTCGCCTTACAAGAAACACACTCTGCTTTTGAGAAAAGATCACTCTTCTACTCTACTGTGTTTTATAGGGCCAGAACAGTGAGCTTGCTCAAAGAAAAGAACTGTGCTTCCTACACACACGGCCATATCGATTTCAATTCTGCTTAGCAAACTCATAAGAACAGTAGATCCTCTTCAGTCCAATACACTGTACATGCTGGGAACAGACGCCAGTGCTATTTGCCCTGTGTATGACAAAGGGAGCTCAATAGTGACTCTTCTTACCAGAAAACTACTCATGCTCGTAGGAACAGAAACTGCATGTGATTCAACTCCATTTAGGCCTGGGAAACAAACGCTAGCTGGCCTTACAAGAAACACACTCTGCTTTTGAGAAAAGAGCACTCTTCTACTCTAATGTGTTTCCTATAGTGCCAGAACAGTGAGCTTTCTCAGAACCAAAGAACTGTGCTTCCTAAACACATGGACCATATCTAGTTCAACTCTGCTTAAGAAAATGACAAGAACAGTATCTCCTCTTCAGTCAAATACACTGTAATTGATGGGAACAGACGAGAGTGCTATTTGCACTGTGTATGGCAATGGGAGCACAATAGTGACACTTCTTACCAGAAAACAACCCTTTTCGTAGGACCAGAAACTGCATGTGATTCAACTCCATTTAGTACTGGGAAACAAACGCTAACTTGCCTTACAAGAAAGACACTCTGCTTTTGAGAAAAGAGCAGTCTTCTACACTACTGTGTTTACTATGGGGTCTGAAAAGTGAGCTTGCTCAGAACAAAAGAACACTGCTTCCTACACACACGGGCCATATCTAGTTCAACTCTGCTTAGGAACCTGACAAGAACAGTAGCTCCTCTTCAGTCCAATACACTGTACTTGCTGGGAACAAACGCGATTGCTATTTGCACTGTGTATGGCAATAGGAGCGCAATAGTGACACTTCTTATCAGAAAACAACTCTTGCTAGTAGGACCAGAAACTGAATGGGATTCAACTCCATTTAGGACTGGGAAAAAAACGCTAGCTCGCCTTACAAGAAACACACTCTGCTTTTGAGAAAAGAGAACTCTTCTACTCTACTGTGTTTCCTATAGGGCCAGAACAGTGAGGTTGCTCAGAACAAAATAACTGTGCTTCCTACACACAAGGCCATATCTATTACAATTCTGATTAGGAAACTAACAAGAACAGTAGATCCTCTTCAGTCCAATACACTGTACATGCTGGGAAGAGACGCCAGTGCTTTTTGCCCTGTATATGTTAATGGGAATGCAATAGTGACTCTTCTTACCAGAAAACAACTCTTGCTCATAGGACCAGAACCTGCATGTGATTCAACTCCATTTAGGACTGGGAAACAAACGCTAGCTCGCCTTACAAGAAACACACTCTGCTTTTGAGAAAAGAGCAGTCTTCTACACTACGGTGTTTCCTATGGGGTCCGAACACTGAGCTTGCTCAGAACAAAAGAACTGTGTTTCCTAACACACGGGTCATATCTATTTCGACGCTGCTTAGGAAACTGACAAGAACAGTAGCTCCTCTTCAGTCCAATACACTGTGTTTGCTGGCAACAGACGCGAGTGCTATTTGCACTGTGTATGGCAATGGGAGCGCAATAGTGACATTCCTTACCAGAAAACAACTCTTGCTCATGGGACCAACAACTGCATGTGATTCAACTCCATTTAGGACTGGGAAACAAAGGCTAGCTCGCCTTACAAGAAACACACTCTGCTTTTGAGAAAAGAGCACTCATCTACTCTACTGTGTTTCCTATAGGGCCAAAACAGTGAGCTTGCTCAGAACAAAAGAACTGTGCTTCCTACACACACAGGCCATTTCTAGTTCAATTCTGCTTAGGAAACTAACAAGAACAGTATATCCTCTTCAGTCCAATACACTGTACATGCTGGGAACAGACGCCAGTGCAATTTGCCCTGTGTATGACAATGGGAGCACAATACTTACTCCTTTTACCAGAAAAAACTCTTGCTCGTAGGACTCGAAACTGCATGTGATTCAACTCCATTTAGGACTGGGAAACAAATGCTAGCTCGCCTTACAAGAAACACACTCTGCTTTTGAGAAAAGAGCACTCTTCTACTCTACTGTGTTTTCTATACTGCCAGAACAGTGAGCTTTCTCAGGACAAAAGAACTGTGCATCCTACACACAGGGGCCATATCTAGTTCAACTGTGCTTAGGAAACTGACAAGAACAGTAGCTCCTTTTCAGTCCAATACACTGTACTTGCTGGGAACCCACGCGAGTGCTATTTGCACTGTGTATGGCAATAGGAGCACAATAGTGACTTTCCTTACGAGAAAAAAAAACTCTTGCTCTTAGGACCAAAAACTGCATTGATTCAACTCCATTTAGTACTGAGAAACAAACACTAGCTCGCCTAAAAAGAAACACACTCTGCTTTTGAAAACAGAGCACTCTTCAACTCTACTGTGTATCCTATAGGGCAAGAACATTGAGCTTGCTCAGAACAAAAGAACTGTGCTTCCTACACACAGGGGCCATATCTAGTTCTTCTCTGCTTAGGAAACTGACAAGAACAGTAACACCTTTTCAGTCCAATACACTGTACAAGCTGGGAAGAGACGCGAGTGCTCTTTGCACTGTGTATGGCAAAGGCAGCGCAATAGTGACTCTTCTTACCAGAAAACAACTCTTGCTCATAGGACCAAAAACTGCATGTGATTCAACTACATTTAGGACTGGGAAACAAACGCTAGCTCACCTTACAAGAAACACACTCTGCTTTTGAGAAAAGAGCACTCTTCTACTCTACTGTGTTTCCTATGGGGCCAGAACATTGAGCTTACTCAGAACAAAACAACTGTGCTTCCTACACACATGGGCCATATCTAGTTCAACTCTGCTTAGGAAACTGACAAGAACAGTATATTCTCTTCAGTCCAATACACTGTACTTGCTGGCAACAGACGCGAGTGCTATTTGCACTGTGTATGGCAATGGCAGCGCAATAGTGACTTTTCTTATCAGAAAACAACTCTTGCTCGTAGGACCAAAAACTGCATGTGATTCAACTCCATTTAGGACTGGGAAACAATCGCTAGCTCGCCTTACAAGAAATACACTCTGCTTTTGAGAAAAGAGCACTCTTCTTCTCTACTGTGTTTCCGATGTGGTCCGAACAGTGAGCTTACTCAGATCAAAAGAACTGTGCTTCCTACACACACGGGCCATATCTATTTGAAATCTGCTTAGGAAACTGACAAGAACAGTAGCTCCTCTTCAGTCCAATACACTGTACTTGCTGGGAACAGACGCGAGTGCTATTTGCACTGTGTATGGCAATGGGAGCACAATAGTGACTTTCCTTACCAGAAAACTACTCTTGCTCGTACGACCAAAAACTGCATGTGATTCAACTCCATTTAGGACTAGGAAACAAATGCTAGCTCACCTTACAAGAACACACTCTGCTTTTGAGAAAAGAGCACTCTTCTACTCTACTGTGTTTCCTATAGGGCCAGAACAGTGAGCTTGCTCACAATTAAAGAACTGTGCTTCCTACATACACAGGTCATATCTAGTTCAACTCTGCTTAGGATACTGACAAGAACAGTAGCTCCTCTTCAGTCCAAAACACTGTAGTTGCTGGGAACAGACGGGAGTGCTATTTACACTTTGTAAGGCAATGGGAGCGCAATAGTGACTCTTCTTACCAGAAAACAACTCTTGCTCGTAGGACCAGAAACTGCATGTGATTCAACTCCATTTAGGACTGGGAAACAAACGCTAGCTCGCCTTACAAGAAACACACTCTGCTTTTGAGAAAAGAGCACTCTTCTACTCTACTGTGTTTCCTATAGGGCCAGGACAGTGAGCTTGCTCACAACAAAAGAACTGTGCTTCCTACATACACGGTTCATATCAAGTTCACCTCTGCTTAGGATACTGACAAGAACAGTAGCTCCTCTTCAGTCCAAAACACTGTACTTGCTGGGAACAGACGGGAGTGCTATTTGCACTGTGTATGGCAATGGGAGCGCAATAGTGACTCTTCTTTCCAGAAAACAACTCTTGCTCGGAGGACCAGAAACTGCATGTGATTCAACTCCATTTAGGACTGGGAAACAAACGCTAGCTCGCCTTACAAGAAACACACTCTGCTTTTGAGAAAAGAGCACTCTTCTACTCTATTGTGTTTCCTAAAGGGCCAGAACAGTGAGAATGCTCAGCACAAAAGAACTGTGCTTCTTACACACAGGGGCCATATCTAGTTCTTCTCTGCTTAGGAAACTGACAAGATCTGTCTCTCCTTTTCAGTCCAATACACTGTACCTGCTGGGAACAGACACGAGTGCTATTTGTACTGTGTATGGCAATGGGAGCACAATAGTGACTTTCCTTACCAGAAAACAACTCTTGCTCGTAGGACCAAAAACTGCATGTGATTCAACTCCATTTAGGACTGAGAAACAAACACTAGCTCGCCTAAAAAGAAACACACTCTGCTTTTGAAAACAGAGCACTCTTCTACTCTACTGGGTTTCCTAAAGGGCCACAACAGTGAGCTTACTCAGAACAAAAGAACTGTGCTTCCTACACACAGGGGCCATATCTAGTTCTTCTCTGCTTAGGAAACTGACAAGAACAGTAACTACTTTTCAGTCCAATACACTGTACAAGCTGGGAAGAGGCGGGAGTGCTATTTGCACTGTGTATGGCAAAGGCAGCGCAACAGTGACTCTTCTTACCAGAAAACAACTCTTGCTCGTAGGACCAAAAACTGCATGTGATTCGACTCCATTTAGGACTGAGAAACAAGCACTAGCTCGCCTAAAAAGAAACACACTCTGCTTTTGAGAAAAGAGCACTCTTCTACTTTACTGTGTTTCCTATAGGGCCAGAACAGTGAGCTTGCTCAGAACAAAAGAACTGTGCTTACTACACACACGGGCCATATCTAGTTCAACTCTGCTTAGGAAACTGACAAGAACAGTAGCTCCTTCAGTACAATACACTGTACTTGCTGGGAACAGACGCGAGTGCTATTTGCACTGTGTATGGCAGAGGCAGCGCAATAGTGACTCTTCTTACCAGAAAACAGCTCTTGCGCATAGGACCAGAAACTGCATGTGATTAAACTCCATTTCGGACTGGGAAACAAACGCTAGCTCGCCTTACAAGAAACACACTCTGCTTTTGATAAAAGAGCACTCTTCTACTCTACTGTGTTTCCTATAGGGCCAGAACAGTGAGCTTGCTCACAATTAAAGAACTGTGCTTCCTACATACACAGGTCATATCTAGTTCAACTCTGCTTAGGATACTGACAAGAACAGTAGCTCCTCTTCAGTCCAAAACACTGTAGTTGCTGGGAACAGACGGGAGTGCTATTTACACTTTGTAAGGCAATGGGAGCGCAATAGTGACTCTTCTTACCAGAAAACAACTCTTGCTCGTAGGACCAGAAACTGCATGTGATTCAACTCCATTTAGGACTGGGAAACAAACGCTAGCTCGCCTTACAAGAAACACACTCTGCTTTTGAGAAAAGAGCACTCTTCTACTCTACTGTGTTTCCTATAGGGCCAGGACAGTGAGCTTGCTCACAACAAAAGAACTGTGCTTCCTACATACACGGTTCATATCAAGTTCACCTCTGCTTAGGATACTGACAAGAACAGTAGCTCCTCTTCAGTCCAAAACACTGTACTTGCTGGGAACAGACGGGAGTGCTATTTGCACTGTGTATGGCAATGGGAGCGCAATAGTGACTCTTCTTTCCAGAAAACAACTCTTGCTCGGAGGACCAGAAACTGCATGTGATTCAACTCCATTTAGGACTGGGAAACAAACGCTAGCTCGCCTTACAAGAAACACACTCTGCTTTTGAGAAAAGAGCACTCTTCTACTCTATTGTGTTTCCTAAAGGGCCAGAACAGTGAGAATGCTCAGAACAAAAGAACTGTGCTTCTTACACACAGGGGCCATATCTAGTTCTTCTCTGCTTAGGAAACTGACAAGATCTGTCTCTCCTTTTCAGTCCAATACACTGTACCTGCTGGGAACAGACACGAGTGCTATTTGTACTGTGTATGGCAATGGGAGCACAATAGTGACTTTCCTTACCAGAAAACAACTCTTGCTCGTAGGACCAAAAACTGCATGTGATTCAACTCCATTTAGGACTGAGAAACAAACACTAGCTCGCCTAAAAAGAAACACACTCTGCTTTTGAAAACAGAGCACTCTTCTACTCTACTGGGTTTCCTAAAGGGCCACAACAGTGAGCTTACTCAGAACAAAAGAACTGTGCTTCCTACACACAGGGGCCATATCTAGTTCTTCTCTGCTTAGGAAACTGACAAGAACAGTAACTACTTTTCAGTCCAATACACTGTACAAGCTGGGAAGAGGCGGGAGTGCTATTTGCACTGTGTATGGCAAAGGCAGCGCAACAGTGACTCTTCTTACCAGAAAACAACTCTTGCTCGTAGGACCAAAAACTGCATGTGATTCGACTCCATTTGGGACTGAGAAACAAGCACTAGCTTGCCTTACAAGAAACACACTCTGCTTTTGAGAAAAGAGCACTCTTCTACTTTACTGTGTTTCCTATAGGGCCAGAACAGTGAGCTTGCTCAGAACAAAAGAACTGTGCTTACTACACACACGGGCCATATCTAGTTCAACTCTGCTTAGGAAACTGACAAGAACAGTAGCTCCTTCAGTACAATACACTGTACTTGCTGGGAACAGACGCGAGTGCTATTTGCACTGTGTATGGCAGAGGCAGCGCAATAGTGACTCTTCTTACCAGAAAACAGCTCTTGCGACCAGAAACTGCATGTGATTAAACTCCATTTCGGACTGGGAAACAAACGCTAGCTCGCCTTACAAGAAACACACTCTGCTTTTGATAAAAGAGCACTCTTCTACTCTACTGTGTTTCCTATAGGGCCAGAACAGTGAGCTTGCTCACAATTAAAGAACTGTGCTTCCTACATACACAGGTCATATCTAGTTCAACTCTGCTTAGGATACTGACAAGAACAGTAGCTCCTCTTCAGTCCAAAACACTGTAGTTGCTGGGAACAGACGGGAGTGCTATTTACACTTTGTAAGGCAATGGGAGCGCAATAGTGACTCTTCTTACCTGAAAACAACTCTTGCTCGTAGGACCAGAAACTGCATGTGATTCAACTCCATTTAGGACTGGGAAACAAACGCTAGCTCGCCTTACAAGAAACACACTCTGCTTTTGAGAAAAGAGCACTCTTCTACTCTACTGTGTTTCCTATAGGGCCAGGACAGTGAGCTTGCTCACAACAAAAGAACTGTGCTTCCTACATACACGGTTCATATCTAGTTCACCTCTGCTTAGGATACTGACAAGAACAGTAGCTCCTCTTCAGTCCAAAACACTGTACTTGCTGGGAACAGACGGGAGTGCTATTTGCACTGTGTATGGCAATGGGAGCGCAATAGTGACTCTTCTTTCCAGAAAACAACTCTTGCTAGGAGGACCAGAAACTGCATGTGATTCAACTCCATTTAGGACTGGGAAACAAACGCTAGCTCGCCTTACAAGAAACACACTCTGCTTTTGAGAAAAGAGCACTCTTCTACTCTATTGTGTTTCCTAAAGGGCCAGAACAGTGAGAATGCTCAGAACAAAAGAACTGTGCTTCCTACACACAGGGGCCATATCTAGTTCTTCTCTGCTTAGGAAACTGACAAGATCAGTCTCTCCTTTTCAGTCCAATACACTGTACCTGCTGGGAACAGACACGAGTGCTATTTGTACTGTGTATGGCAATGGGAGCACTATAGTGACTTTCCTTACCAGAAAACAACTCTTGCTCGTAGGACCAAAAACTGCATGTGATTCAACTCCATTTAGGACTGAGAAACAAACACTAGCTCGCCTAAAAAGAAACACACTCTGCTTTTGAAAACAGAGCACTCTTCTACTCTACTGGGTTTCCTAAAGGGCCACAACAGTGAGCTTACTCAGAACAAAAGAACTGTGCTTCCTACACACAGGGGCCATATCTAGTTCTTCTCTGCTTAGGAAACTGACAAGAACAGTCTCTCCTTTTCAGTCCAATACACTGTACCTGCTGGGAACAGACGCCAGTGCTATTTGTACTGTGTATGGAAATGGGAGCACAATAGTGACTTTCCTTACCAGAAAACAACTCTTGCTCGTAGGACCAGAAACTGCATATGATTCAACTCCATTTAGGACTGGGAAACAAAGGCTAGCTCGCCTTACAAGAAACACACTCTGCTTTTGAGAAAAGAGCACTCTTCTACTCTACTGTGTTTCCTATGGGGTCCGAACAGTGAGGTTGCTCAGAACAAAAGAACTGTGCTTCCTACACACACGGGCCATATCTAGTTCAACTCTGCTTAGGAAACTGACAAGAACAGTAACTCCTTTTCAGTCCAAAACACTGTACTTGCTGGGAACAGACGCGAGTGCTATTTGCACTGTGTATCGCAATGGGAGCACAATAGTGACTTTCCTTACCAGAAAAAAACTCTTGCTCATAGGACCAGAAACTGCATGTGATTCAACTCCATTTAGGATTGGGAAACAAACGCTAGCTTGCCTTACAAGAAGCACACTCTGCTTTTGAGAAAAGAGCACTCTTCTTCTCTACTGTGTTTTCTATAGTGCCAGAACAGTGAGCTTTATCAGGAAAAAAGAACTGTGCTTTCTACACACAGGGGACATATCTAGTTCAACTCTGTTTAGGAAACTGACAAGAACATTAGCTCCTCTTCAGTTAATACACTGTACTTGCTGGGAACAGACACCAGTGCTATTTGCACTGTGTATGGCAATGGGAGCACAATAGTGACTTTCCTTACCAGAAAACAACTCTTGCTCGTAGGACCAAAAACTGCATTGATTCAACTCCATTTAGGACTGAGAAACAAACACTAGCTCGCCTAAAAAGAAACACACTCTGCTTTTGAGAAAAGAGCACTCTTCTACTCTAATGTGTTTCCTATAGGGCCAGAACAGTGAGCTTGCTCAGAACAAAAGAACTGTGCTTCCTACACACACGGGCCATATCTAGTTCAACTCTCCTTAGGAAACTGACAAGAACAGTAGATCCTCTTCAGTCCAATACACTGTAACTGCTGTGAACAGACGCCAGTGCTATTTGCCCTGTGTATGTCAATGGGAGCGCAATAGTGACTCTTCTTACCAGAAAACAACTCTTGCTCGAAGGACCAGAAACTACATGAGATTCAACTCCATTTAGGACTGGGAAACAAATGCTAGCGAGCCTTACAAGAAACACAATCTCCTTTTGAGAAAAGAGCACTCTTCTACTCTACTGTGTTTCCTATTGGGTCCGAACATGAGCTTTCTCAGAACAAAAGAACTGTGCTTCCTACACACACGGCCATATCTAGTTCAATTCTGCTTAGAAAACTGACAAGAACAGTAAATCCTCTTCAGTCCAATACACTGTACATGATGGGAACAGACGCTAGTGCTATTTGCCATTTGTATGACAATGGGAGCACAATAGTGACTCTTCTTACCAGAAAAATCTCTTGCTTGTATGACCAGAAACTGCATGTGATTCAACTCCATTTAGGACTGGGAAACAAACGCTAGCTCGCCTTACAAGAAACACACTCTGCTTTTGAGAAAAGGGCACTCTTCTACTCTACTGTGTTTCCTATGGGGTCCGAACAGTGAGCTTGCTCAGAACAAAAGAACTGTGCTTCCTACACACACGGGCCATATCTAGTTCCACTCTGCTTAGGAAACTGACAAGAACAGGTGATCCTCTTCAGTCCAATACTCTGTACTTACTGGGAACAGACGCGAGTGCTATTTGCAATGTGTATGGCAAAGGGAGCGCAATAGTGACTATCCTTACTAGAAAACAACTCCTGTTCATAGGACCAGAACCTGCATGTGATTCAACTCCATTTAGGACTGGGAAACAAACGCTAGCTCGCCTTACAAGAAACACACTCTGCTTTTGAGAAAAGAGCACTCTTCTACTCTAATGTGTTTCCTATAGTGCCAGAACAGTGAGCTTTCTCAGAACAAAAGAACTGTGCTTCCTATACACATGAGCCCTATGTATTTCAACTCTACTTAGGAAACTGACAAGAACAGTAGCTCCTCTTCAGTCCAATACACTGTACTTGCTGGGAAGAGACGCGAGTGCTATTTGCACTGTGTAGGGCAATGGGAGCACAATATTGACTTTCCTTACCAGAAAACAACTCTTGCTCGTAGGACCAAAAACTGCATGTGATTCAACTCCATTTAGGACTGGGAAACAAACGCTAGCTCGCCTTACAAGAAACACACTCTGCTTTTGATAAAAGAGCACTCTTCTACTCTACTTTGTTTCCTGTGGGGTCCGAACAGTGAGCTTGCTCAGAACAAAAGAACTGTGCTTCCTACACACGGGCTATATCTAGTTCAACTCTGCTTAGGAAACTGACAAGAACAGTAGATCCTCTTCAATCTAATACACTGTACATGCTGGGAACAGACGCCAGTGCTATTTGCCCTGTGTATGACAATGGGAGCGCAATAGTGACTCTTCTTACCTGAAAACAACTCTTGATCGTAGGACCAGAAACTGCATGTGATTCAACTCCATTTAGGACTGGGAAACAAACGCTAGCTCGCCTTACAAGAAACACACTCTGCTTTTGAGAAAAGAGCACTCTTCTACTCTACTGTGTTTCCTATAGGGCCAAAACAGTGACCTGGCTCAAAACAAAAGAACTGTGCTTCCTAAACACACGGCCATATCTAGTCCAACTCTGCTTAGCAAACTGACAAGAACAGTAGATCCTCTTCAGTACAATACACTGTACTTGCTGGGAACAGACGCCAGTGCTATTTGCTCTTTGTATGACAATGGGAGAGCAATATTGACTCTTCTTACCAGAAAAAAACTCTTCCTCATAGGACCAGAAACTGCATGTGATTCCACTCCATTTAAAACTGGGAAAGAAACGCTAGCTCACCTTACAAGAAACACACTCTGCTTTTGAGAAAAGAGCACTCTTCTACTCTAATGTGTTTCCTATAGGGCCAGAACAGTGAGCTTGCTCAGAACAAAAGAACTGTGCTTCCTACACACACGGGCCATATCTAGTTCAACTCTCCTTAGGAAACTGACAAGAACAGTAAATCCTCTTCAGTCCAATACACTGTACATGCTGTGAACAGACACCAGTGCTATTTGCCCTGTGTTTGTCAATGGGAGCCCAATAGTGACTCTTCTTACCAGAAAACAACTCTTGCTCGAAGGACCAGAAACTACATGAGATTCAACTCCATTTAATACTGTGAAACAAATGCTAGCTCGCCTTACAAGAAACACACTCTGCTTTTGAGAAAAGAGCACTCTTCTACTCTACTGTGTTTCCTATTGGGTCCGAACATGAGCTTGCTCAGAACAAAAGAACTGTGCTTCCTACACACACGGCCATATCTAGTTCAATTCTGCTTAGGAAACTGACAAGAACAGTAGATCCTCTTCAGTCCAATACATTGTACATGATGGGAACAGACGCCAGTGCTATTTGCCCTGTGTATGACAATGGGAGCGCAATAGTGACTCTTCTTACCAGAAAAAACTCTTGCTCATATGACCAGAAATTGCATGTGATTCAACGCCATTTAGGACTGGGAAACAAACGCTAGCTCGCCTTACAATAAACACACTCTGCTTTTGATAAAAGAGTAATCTTCTACTCTACTGTGTTTCCTATGGGGTCCGAACAGTTAGCTTGCTCAGAACAAAAGAATTGTGCTTCCTACACACACGGGCCATATCTAGTTCGATTCTGCTTAGGAAACTGACAAGAACAGTAGCTCCTCTTCAGTCCAATACACTGTAGATGCTGGGAACAGACGCCAGTGCTATTTGCCCTGTGTATGACTATGGGAGCACAATAGTGACTCTTCTTACCAGAAAAGAACTCTTGCTCATAAGACCAGAAACTGCATGTGATTCAAATCCATTTAGGACTGGGAAACAAACGCTAGCTTGCCTTACAAGAAACACACTCTGCTTTTGAGAAAAGGGCACTCTTCTACTCTACTGTGTTTCCTATGGGGTCCGAACAGTGTTCTTGCTCAGAACAAAAGAACTGTGCTTCCTACACTCACGGGCCATATCTAGTTCAACTCTGCTGAGGAAACTAACAAGAACAGTAGCTCCTCTTCAGTCCAATACACTGTACTTGCTGGGAACAGACGCGAGTGCTATTTGCACTGTGTATGTCAATTGGAGCGCAATAGTGACTCTTCTTATCAGAAAAAAACTCTTGCTCGTAGGACCAGAAAATGCATGGGATTCAACTCCATTTCTGACTGCAAAACAAACACTATCTCACTTTATAGGAAACACACTATGCTTTTGAGAAAAGAGCACTCTTCTACTCTACTGTGTTTCCTATAGGGTCCGAACAGTGAGCTGGCTCAGAACAAAAAAACTGTGCTTCCTACACACATGAGCCATATCTATTTCAACTCTACTTAGGAAACTTACAAGAACAGTAGCTCCTCTTCAGTCCAATACACTGTACTTGCTGGGAAGAGATGCGAGTGCTATTTTCACTGTGTAGGGCAATGGGAGCGCAATAGTGACTTTTCTTACCAGAAAACAACTCTTGCTGGTAGGACCAAAAACTGCATGTGATTCAACTCCATTTAGGACTGGGAAACAAACGCTAGCTCGCCTTACAAGAAAAACCACTCTGCTTTTGAGAAAAGAGCACTCTTGTACTGAACTGTGTTTCCTATTGGGTCCAAATGGTGAGCTTGCTCAGAACAAAAGAACTGTGCTTCCTACACACACGGGCCATATCTAGATCAATTCTGCTTAGGAAACTGACAGGAACAGTAGATCCTCTTCAGTCCAATACACTGTAAATGCTGGGAAGAGACGCCAGTGCTATTTGCCCTGTGAATGACAATGGGAGAACAATAGTGACTCTTCTTACGAGAAAAAACTCTTGCTCTTAGGACCAGAAACTACATGTGATTCAACTCCATTTAGGACTGGGAAACAAACGCTAGCTCGCCTTACAAGAAACACACTCTGCTTTTGAGAAAAGGGCACTCTTCTACTCTACTGTGTTTCCTATGGGGTCCGAACAGTGAGCTTGCTAAGAACAAAAGAACTGTGCTTCCTACACACACGGGCCATATCTAGTTCAACTCTGCATAGGAAACTGACAAGAACAGTAGCTCCTCTTCAGTCCAATACATTGTACTTGCTGGGAACAGACGGGAAGGCTATTTGCACTGTGTATGGCAATGGGAGCACAATAGTGACTTTCCTTACCAGAAAACAACTCTTGCTCGTAGGACCAAAAATTGCATGTGATTCAACTCCATTTAGGACTGGGAAACAAACGCTAGCTCGCTTTACAAGAACACACTCTGCTTTCGAGAAAAGATCACTCTTCTACTCTACTGTGTTTCCTATAGGGCCAAAACAGTGAGCTTGCTCAGAACAAAAGAACTGTGCTTCCTAAACACACGGCCATATCTAGTTCAACTCTGCTTAGCAAACTGACAAGAACAGTAGATCCTCTTCAGTCCAATACACTGTACTTGCTGGGAAGAGATGCGAGTGCAATTTTCACTGTGTAGGGCAATGGGAGCGCAATAGTGACTTTCCTTACCAGAAAACAACTCTTGCTCGTAGGACCAAAAACTGCATGTGATTCAACTCCATTTAGGACTGGGAAACAAACGCTAGCTCGCCTTACAAGGAAAACCACTCTGCTTTTGAGAAAAGAGCACTCTTGTACTGTAATGTGTTTCCTATTGGGTCCAAAGGGTGAGCTTGCTCAGAACAAAAGAACTGTGCTTCCTGCACACACGGGCCATATCTAGATCAATTCTGCTTAGGAAACTGACAAGAACAGTAGATCCTCTTCAGTCCAATGCACTGTAAATGCTGGGAATAGACGCCAGTGCTATTTGCCCTGTGAATGACAATGGGAGAACAATAGTGACTCTTCATACGAGAAAAAACTCTTGCTCTTAGGACCAGAAACTACATGTGATTCAACTCCATTTAGGACTGGGAAACAAACGCTAGCTCGCCTTACAAGAAACACACTCTGCTTTTGAGAAAAGGGCACTCTTCTACTCTACTGTGTTTCCTATGGGGTCCGAACAGTGAGCTTGCTCAGAACAAAAGAACTGTGCTTCCTACACACACGGGCCATATCTAGTTCAACTCGGCATAGGAAACAGACAAGAACAGTAGCTCCTCTTCAGTCCAATACACTGTACTTGCTGGGAACAGACGGGAATGCTATTTGCACTGTGTATGGCAATGGGAGCACAATAGTGACTTTCCTTACCAGAAAACAACTCTTGCTCGTAGGACCAAAAACTGCATGTGATTCAACTCCATTTAGGACTGGGAAACAAACGCTAGCTCGCTTTACAAGAAACACACTCTGCTTTCGAGAAAAAATCACTCTTCTACTCTACTGTGTTTCCTATAGGGCCAAAACAGTGAGCTTGCTCAGAACAAAAGAACGGTGCTTCCTAAACACACGGCCATATCTAGTTCAACTCTGCTTAGCAAACTGACAAGAACAGTAGATCCTCTTCAGTACAATACACTGTACTTGCTGGGAACAGACGCCAGTGCTATTTGCCGTTTGTATGACAATGGGAGAGCAATATTGACTCTTCTTACCAGAAAAAAACTCTTGCTCATAGGACCAGAAACTGCATGTGATTCCACTCCATTTAAAACTGGGAAACAAACGCTAGCTCACCTTACAAGAATCACACTCTGCTTTTGAGAAAAGAGCACTCTTCTACTCTAATGTGTTTCCTATAGGGCCAGAACAGTGAGCATTCTCAGAACAAAAGAACTGTGCTTCCTACACACACGGGCCATACCTAGTTCAATTCTGCTTAGGAAACTGACAAGAACAGTAGATCCTCTTCAGTCCAATACACTGTACTTGCTCGGAAGAGACGCGAGTGCTATTTGCACTGTGTAGGGCAATGGGAGCACAATAGTGACTTTCCTTACCAGAAAACAACTCTTGCTTGTAGGACCAAAAACTGCATGTGATTCAACTCCATTTAGGACTGGGAAACAAACGCTTGCTCGCCTTACAAGAAACACACTCTGCTTTTGATAAAAGAGCACTCTTCTACTCTACTTTGTTTCCTGTGGGGTCCGAACAGTGAGCTTGCTCAGAACAAAAGAACTGTGCTTCCTACACACGGGCTATATCTAGTTCAACTCTGCTTAGGAAACTGACAAGAACAGTAGATCCTCTTCAGTCTAATACACTGTACATGCTGGGAACAGACGCCAGTGCTATTTGCCCTGTGTATGACAATGGGAGCGCAATAGTGACATTCATTACCAGAAAACAACTCTTGCTCATGGGACCAACAACTGCATGTGATTCAACTCCATTTAGGACTGGGAAACAAATGCTAGCTCGCCTTACAAGAAACACACTCTGCTTTTGATAAAAGAGTAATCTTCTACTCTACTGTGTTTCCTATGGGGTCCGAACAGTTAGCTTGCTCAGAACAAAAGAACTGTGCTTCCTACACACACGGGGCATATCTAGTTCGATTCTGCTTAGGAAACTGACAAGAACAGTAGATCCTCTTCAGTCCAATACACTGTACATGCTGGGAACAAACGCCAGTGCTATTTGCCCTGTGTATGACTATGGGAGCACAATAGTGACTCTTCTTACCAGAAAAGAACTCTTGCTCATAAGACCAGAAACTGCATGTGATTCAAATCCATTTAGGACTGGGAAACAAACGCTAGCTTGCCTTACAAGAAACACACTCTGCTTTTGAGAAAAGGGCACTCTTCTACTCTACTGTGTTTCCTATGGGGTCCGAACAGTGTTCTTGCTCAGAACAAAAGAACTGGGCTTCCTACACACACGGGCCATATCTAGTTCAACTCTGCTGAGGAAACTAACAAGAACAGTAGCTCCTCTTCAGTCCAATACACTGTATTTGCTGGGAACAGACGCGAGTGCTATTTGCACTGTGTATGGCAATAGGAGCGCAATAGTGACTCTTCTTATCAGAAAACAACTCTTGCTCGTAGGACCAGAAAATGCATGGGATTCAACTCCATTTCTGACTGCGAAACAAACACTATCTCACTTTACAGGAAACACACTCTGCTTTTGAGAAAAGAGCACTCTTCTACTCTACTGTGTTTCCTATGGGGTCCGAACAGTGAGCTGGCTCAGAACAAAAGAACTGTGCTTCCTACACACATGAGCCATATCTATTTCAACTCTACTTAGGAAACTTACAAGAACAGTAGCTCCTCTTCAGTCCAATACACTGTACTTGCTGGGAAGAGATGCGAGTGCTATTTTCACTGTGTAGGGCAATGGGAGCGCAATAGTGACTTTCCTTACCAGAAAACAACTCTTGCTCGTAGGACCAAAAACTGCATGTGATTCAACTCCATTTAGGACTGGGAAACAAACGCTAGCTCGCCTTACAAGAAAAACCACTCTGCTTTTGAGAAAAGAGCACTCTTGTACTGTACTGTGTTTCCTATTGGGTCCAAAGGGTGAGCTTGCTCAGAACAAAAGAACTGTGCTTCCTACACACACGGGCCATATCTAGATCAATTCTGTTTAGGAAACTGACAAGAACAGTAGATCCCCTTCAGTCCAATACACTGTAAATGCTGGGAAGAGACGCCAGTGCTATTTGCCCTGTGAATGACAATGGGAGAACAATAGTGACTTTTCTTACGAGAAAAAACTCTTGCTCGTAGGACCAGAAACTACATGTGATTCAACTCCATTTAGGACTGGGAAACAAACGCTAGCTCGCCTTACAAGAAACACACTCTGCTTTTGATAAAAGAGCACTCTTCTACTCTACTTTGTTTAATGTGGTGTCCGAACAGTGAGCTTGCTCAGAACAAAAGAACTGTGCTTCCTACACACGGGCTATATCTAGTTCAACTCTGCTTAGGAAACTGACAAGAACAGTAGATCCTCTTCAGTCTAATACACTGTACATGCTGGGAACAGACGCCAGTGCTATTTGCCCTGTGTATGACAATGGGAGCGCAATAGTGACTCTTCTTACCTGAAAACAACTCTTGTTCGTAGGACCAGAAACTGCATGTGATTCAACTCCATTTAGGACTGGGAAACAAACGCTAGCTCGCCTTACAAGAAACACACTCTGCTTTTGAGAAAAGAGCACTCTTGTACTCTAATATGTTTCCTATAGGGCCAGAACAGTGAGCATTCTCAGAACAAAAGATCTGTGCTTCCTACACACACGGGCCATATCTAGTTCAACTCTCCTTAGGACTGACAAGAACAGTAGATCCTCTTCAGTCCAATACACTGTACATGCTGTGAACAGACGCCAGTGCTATTTGCCCTATGTATGTCAATGGGAGAGCAATAGTGACTCTTCTTACCAGAAAACAACTCTTGCTCAAGGACCAGAAACTACATGAGATTCAACTCTATTTAGGACTGTGAAACAAATGCTAGCTCGCCTTACAAAAAACACACTCTGCTTTTGAGAAAAGAGCACTCTTCTACTCTACTGTGTTTCCTATGGGGTCCGAACATGAGCTTGCTCAGAACAAAAGAACTGTGCTTCCTACACACACGGCCATATCTAGTTCAATTCTGCTTAGGAAACTGACAAGAACAGTAGATCCTCTTCAGTCCAATACACTGTACATGATGGGAACAGACGCCAGTGCTATTTGCCCTGTGTATGACAATGGGAGCGCCATAGTGACTCTTCTTACCAGAAAACAAATCTTGCTCATAGGACCAGAAACTGCATGTCATTCAAATCCATTTAGGACTGGGAAACAAACGCTAGCTCGCCTTACAAGAAACACACTCTACTTTTGAGAAAAGAGCACTCTTCTACTCTACTGTGTTTCCTATGGGGTCCGAACAGTGTTCTTGCTCAGAACAAAAGAACTGTGCTTCCTACACACACGGGCCATATCTAGTTCAAATCTGCTGAGGAAACTAACAAGAACAGTAGCTCCTCTTCAGTCCAATACACTGTACTTGCTGGGAACAGACGCGAGTGCTATTTGCACTGTGTATGGCAATAGGAGCGCAATAGTGACTCTTTTTATCAGAAAACAACTCTTGCTCGTAGGACCATAAACTGCATGGGATTCAACTCCATTTCTGACTGCGAAACAAACACTATCTCACTTTACAGGAAACACACTCTGCTTTTGAGAAAAGAGCACTCTTCTACTCTACTGTGTTTCCTATTGGGTCCAAAGAGTGAGCTTGCTCAGAACAAAAGAACTGTGCTTCCTACACACACGGCCCATATCTAGATCAATTCTGCTTAGGAAACTGACAAGAACAGTAGATCCTCTTCAGTCCAATACACTGTAAATGCTGGGAAGAGACGCCAGTGCTATTTGCCCTTTGAATAACAATGGGAACACAATAGTGACTCTTCTTACCAGAAAAAACTCTTGCTCATAGGACCAGAAACTACATGTGATTCAACTCCATTTAGGACTGGGAAACAAACGCTAGCTCGCTTTACAAGAAACACACTCTGCTTTTGAGAAAAGCGCACTCTTCTAGTCTTCTGTGTTTCCTATAGGGCCAAAACAGTGAGCTTGCTCAGAACAAAAGAACTGTGATTCCTAAACACACGGCCATATCTAGTTCAACTCTGCTTAGCAAACTGACAAGAACAGTAGATCCTCTTCAGTACAATACACTGTACTTGCTGGGAACAGACGCCAGTGCTATTTGCCCTTTGTATGACAATGGGAGAGCAATATTGACTCTTCTTACCAGAAAAAAACTCTTCCTCATAGGACCAGAAACTGCATGTGATTCCACTCCATTTAAAACTGGGAAACAAACGCTAGCTCACCTTACAAGAAACACACTCTGCTTTCGAGAAAAGATCACTCTTCTACTCTACTGTGTTTCCTATAGGGCCAAAACAGTGAGCTCTTTCAGAACAAAAGAACTGTGCTTCCTAAACACACGGCCATATCTAGTTCAACTCTGCTTAGCAAACTGACAAGAACAGTAGATCCTCTTCAGTACAATACACTGTACTTGCTGGGAACAGACGCCAGTGCTATTTGCCTTTTGTATGACAATGGGAGAGCAATATTGACTCTTCTTACAAGAAAAATACTCTTGCTCATAGGACCAGAAACTGCATGTGATTCCATTCCATTTAAAACTGGGAAACAAACGCTAGCTCACCTTACAAGAAACACACTCTGCTTTTGAGAAAAGAGCACTCTTCTACTCTAATGTGTTTGCTATAGGGCCAGAACAGTGAGCATTCTCAGAACAAAACAACTGTGCTTCCTACACATACGGGCCATATCTATTTCAATTCTGCTTAGGAAACTGACAAGAACAGTAGATCCTCTTCAGTCCAATACACTGTACTTGCTGGGAAGAGACGCGAGTGCTATTTGCACTGTGTAGGGCAATGGGAGCACAATAGTGACTTTCCTTAGCAGAAAACAACTCTTGCTTGTAGGACCAGAACCTGCATGTGATTCAACTCCATTTAGGACTGGGAAACAAACGCTTGCTCGCCTTACAAGAAACACACTCTGCTTTTGATAAAAGAGCACTCTTCTACTCTACTTTGTTTCCTGTGGAGTCCGAACAGTGAGATTGCTCAGAACAAAAGAACTGTGCTTCCTACCCACGGGCTATATCTAGTTCAACTCTGCTTAGGAAACTGACAAGAACAGTAGATCCTCTTCAGTCTAATACACTGTACATGCTGGGAACAGACGCCAGTGCAATTTGCCCTGTGTATGACAATGGGAGCGCAATAGTGACTCTTCTTACCTGAAAACAACTCTTGTTCGTAGGAACAGAAACTGCATGTGATTCAACTCCATTTAGGACTGGGAAACAAACGCTAGCTTGCCTTACAAGAAACACACTCTGCTGTTGAGAAAAGAGCACTCTTCTACTCTAATGTGTTTCCTATAGGGCCAGAACAGTGAGCATTCTCAGAACAAAAGAACTGTGCTTCCCCACACACGGGCCATATCTAGTTCAACTCTCCTTAGGAAACTGACAAGAACAGTAGATCCTCTTCAGTCCAATACACTCTACATGCTGTTAATAGACGCCAGTGCTATTTGCCCTGTGCATGTCAATGGGAGCGCAATAGTGACTCTTCTTACCAGAAAACAACTCTTGCTCGAAGGACCAGAAACTACATGAGATTCAACTCCATTTAGGACTGGGAAACAAACGCTAGCTCGCCTTACAAGAAACACACTCTGCTTTTGAGAAAAGGGCACTCTTCTACTCTACTGTGTTTCCTATGGGGTCCGAACAGTTAGCTTGCTCAGAACAAAAGAACTGTGCTTCCTACACACACGGGCCATATCTAGTTCGACTCTGCTTAGGAAACTGACAAGAACAGTAGCTCCTCTTCAGTCCAATACACTCTACATGCTGGGAACAGACGCCAGTGCTATTTGCCCTGTGTATGACTATGGGAGCACAATAGAGACTCTTCTTACCAGAAAACAACTCTTGCTCATAGGACCAGAAACTGCATGTCATTCAAATCCATTTAGGACTGGGAAACAAACACTAGCTCGCCTTACAAGAAACACACTCTGCTTTTGAGAAAAGGGCACTCTTCTACTCTACTGTGTTTCCTATGGGGTCCGAACAGTGTTCTTGTTCAGAACAAAAGAACTGTGCTTCCTACACACACGGGCTATATCTATTCAAATCTACTGAGGAAACTAACAAGAACAGTAGCTCCTCTTCAGTCCGAAACACTGTACTTGCTGGGAACAGACGCGAGTGCTATTTGCACTGTGTATGGCAATAGGAGCGCAATAGTGACTCTTCTTATCAGAAAACAACTCTTGCTCGTAGGACCATAAACTGCATGGGATTCAACTCCATTTCTTACTGCGAAACAAACACTATCTCACTTTATAGGAAACACACTCTGCTTTTGAGAAAAGAGCACTCTTCTACTCTACTGTGTTTCCTATTGTGTCCAAAGAGTGAGCTTGCTCAGAACAAAAGAACTGTGCTTCCTGCACACTCGGGCCATATCTAGATCAATTCTGCTTAGGAAACTGACAAGAACAGTAGATCCTCTTCAGTCCAATACACTGTAAATGCTGGGAAGAGACGCCAGTGCTATTTGCCCTGTGAATAACAACGGGAACACAATAGTGACTCTTCTTACCAGAAAAAACTCTTGCTCGTAGGACCAGAAACTACATGTGATTCAACTCCATTTAGGACTGGGAAACAAATGCTAGCTCGCCTTACAAGAAACACACTCTGCTTTTGACAAAAGAGCACTCTTCTACTCTAATGTGTTTCCTATAGTGCCAGAACAGTGAGCTTTCTCAGAACCAAAGAACTGTGCTTCCTACACACACGGGATATATCTAGTTCAATTCTGCTTAGGAAACTGACAAGAACAGTAAATCCTCTTCAGTCCAATACACTGTACGTGCTGGGCACACACGCGAGTGCTATTTGCACTGTGTATGGCAATGGGAGCTCAATAGTGACTTTCCTTACCTGAAAACAACTCTTGCTCATAGGACCAAAAACTGCATGTGATTCAACTTCATTTAGGACTGGGAAACAAATGCTAGCTCGCCTTACAAGAAACACACTCTGGTTTTGAGAAAAGATCACTCTTCTACTCTACTGTGTTTCCTGTAGAGCCAGAACAGTGAGCTTGCTCAGAACAAAAGAACTGTGCTTCCAACACACACGGCCATATCTAGTTCAATTCTGCTTAGGAACCTGACAAGAACTGTAGATCCTCTTCAGTCCAATACACTGTACATGCTGGGAACAGACACCAGAGCTATTTGCCCTGTGTATGACTATGGGAGCACAATAGTGACTCTTCTTTCCTGAAAACAACTCTTGCTCATAGGACCAGAAACTGCATGTAATTCAAATCCATTTAGGACTGGGAAACAAACGCTAGCTTGCCTTACGAGAAACACACTCTGCTTTTGAGAAAAGAGCACTCTTCTACTCTACTGTGTTTCCTAAGGGGTCCGAACAGTGAGCTTGCTCAGAACAAAAGAACTGTGCTTCCTACACACACGGGCCATATCTAGTTCCACTCTGCTTAGGAAACTGACAAGAACAGTAGATCCTCTTCAGTCCAATACTCTGTACTTACTGGGAACAGACGCGAGTGCTATTTGCACTGTGTATGGCAAAGGGAGCACAATAGTGACTTTCCTTAACAGAAAACAACTCTTGTTCGTAGGACCAGAACCTGCATGTGATTCAACTCCATTTAGGACTGGGAAACAAACGCTAGCTCGCCTTACAAGAAACACACTCTGCTTTTGAGAAAAGAGCACTCTTCTACTCTAATGTGTTTCCTATAGTGCCAGAACAGTGAGCTTTCTCAGAACAAAAGAACTGTGCTTCCTACACACTTGAGCCATATTTATTACAACTCTACTTAGGAAACTGACAAGAACAGTAGCTCCTCTTCAGTCCAATACACTGTAATTGCTGGGAACAGACGCAAGTGCTATTTGCACTGTGTATGGCAATGGGAGCGCAATAGTGACTATCCTTACCAGAAAACAACTCTTGTTCGTAGGACCAGAACCTGCATGTGATTCAACTCCATTTAGGACTGGGAAACAAACGCTAGGTCGCCTTACAAGAAAAACACTCTGCTTTTGAGAAAAGAGCAGTCTTCTACACTATGGTGTTTCCTATGGGGTGCGAACAGTGAGCTTGTTCAGAACAAAAGAACTGTGCTTCCTACACACACGGGCCATATCTAGTTCGACTCTGCTTAGGAAACTGACAAGAACAGTAGCTCCTCTTCAGTCCAATACACTGTACTTGCTGGCAACAGACGTGAGTGCTATTTGCACTTTGTATGGCAATGGGAGCGCAATAGTGACATTCCTTACCAGAAAACAACTCTTGCTGGTGGGACCAACAACTGCATGTGATTCAACTCCATTTAGGACTGGGAAACAAATGCTAGCTCACCTTACAAGAAACACACTCTGCTTTTGAGAAAAGAGCACTCATCTCCTCTACAGTGTTTCTTATAGGGCCAAAACAGTGAGCATGCTCAGAACAAAAGAACTGTGCTTCCTACACACAAGGGCCATATCTAGTTCAATTCTGCTTAGGAAACTGACAAGAACAGTAGATCCTCTTCAGTCCAATACACTGCACATGCTGGGAACAGACGCCAGTGCTTTTGCCCTGTGTATGACAATGGGAGCGCAATAGTGACTCTTCTTACCAGAAAACAACTCTTGCTCGTAGGACCAGAAACTGCATGGGATTCAATTCCATTTAGCACTGGGAAACAAACTCTACCTCGCCTTACAGGAAATACACTCTGCTTTTGAGAAAAGGGCACTCTTCTACTCTACTGTGTTTCCTATGGGGTCCGAACAGTGAGCTTGTTCAGAACAAAAGAACTGTGCTTCCTACACACACGGGCCATATCTAGTTCCACTCTGCTTAGGAAACTGACCAGAACAGTAGATCCTCTTCAGTCCAATACTCTGTACTTACTGGGAACAGACGCAAGTGCTATTTGCCCTGTGTATGGCAATGGGAGTGCAATAGTGACTATCCTTACCAGAAAACAACTCTTGTTCGTAGGACCAGAACCTGCATGTGATTCAACTCCATTTAGGACTGGGAAACAAACGCTAGGTCGCCTTACAAGAAAAACACTCTGCTTTTTAGAAAAGAGCAGTCTTCTACACTACGGTGTTTCCTATGGGGTCCGAACAGTGAGCTTGCTCAGAACAAAAGAACTGTGCTTCCTACACACACGGGCCATATCTAGTTCGACTCTGCTTAGGAAACTGACAAGAACAGTAGCTCCTCTTCAGTCCAATACACTGTACTTGCTGGCAACAGACGCGAATGCTATTTGCACTTTGTATGGCAATGGGAGCGCAATAGTGACATTCCTTACCAGAAAACAACTCTTGCTCGTAGGACCAGAAACTGCATGGGATTCAACTCCATTTCTGACTGCGAAACAAATACTATCTCACTTTACAGGAAACACACTCTGCTTTTGAGAAAAGAGCACACTTCTACTCTACTGTGTTTCCTATGGGGTCCGAACAGTGAGCTGGCTCAGAACAAAAGAACTGTGCTTCCTACACACATGAGCCATATCTATTTCAACTCTACTTAGGAAACTTACAAGAACAGTAGCTCCTCTTCAGTCCAATACACTGTACTTGCTGGGAAGAGACGCAAGTGCTATTTTCACTGTGTAGGGCTTTGGGAGCACAATAGTGACTTTCCTTACCAGAAAACAACTCTTGCTCGTAGGCCCAAAAACTGCATGTGATTCAACTCCATTTAGGACTGGGAAACAAACGCTAGCTCGCCTTACAAGAAACACACTCTGCTTTTGAGAAAAGAGCACTCTTGTACTGTACTGTGTTTCCTATTGGGTCCAAAGAGTGAGCTTGCTCAGAACAAAAGAACTGTGCTTCCTACACACACATCCCATATCTAGATCAATTCTGCTTAGGAAACTGACAAGAACAGTAGATCCTCTTCAGTCCAATACACTGTAAATGCTGGGAAGAGACGCCAGTGCTATTTGCCCTGTGAATGACAATGGGAACACAATAGTGACTCTTCTTACCAGAAAACAACTCTTGCTCTTAGGACCAAAAACTGCATGTGATTCAACTCCATTTAGGACTGGGAAACAAATGCTAGCTGGCTTTACAAGAAACACACTCTGCTTTTGAGAAAAGATCACTCTTCTACTCTACTGTGTTTCCTATAGGGCCAAAGCAGTGAGCTTGCTCAGAACAAATGAACTGTGCTTCCTAAACACACGGCCATATCTAGTTCAACTCTGCTTAGCAAACTGACAAGAACAGTAGTTCCTCTTCAGTACAATACACTGTACTTGCTGGGAACAGACGCCAGTGCTATTTGCCCTTTGTATGACAATGGGAGAGCAATATTGACTCTTCTTACCAGAAAAAAACTCTTGCTCATAGGACCAGAAACTGCATGTGATTCCACTCCATTTTGGACTGGGAAACAAACGCTAGCTCACCTTACAAGAAACACACTCTGCTTTTGAGGAGAGAGCACTCTTCTACTCTAATGTGTTTCCTAGAGGGCCAGAATAGTGAGCATTCTCAGAACAAAAGAACTGTGCTTCCTATACACACGGGCCATATCTAGTTCAACTCTCCTTAGGAAACTGACAAGATCAGTAGATCCTCTTCAGTCCAATACACTGTACATGCTGTGAACAGACACCAGTGCTTTTGCCCTGTGTATGTCAATGGGAGCGCAATAGTGACTCTTCTTACCAGAAAACAACTCTTGCTCGAAGGACCAGAAACTACATGAGATTCAACTCCATTTAGGACTGTGAAACAAATGCTAGCTCGCCTTACAGGAAACACACTCTCCTTTTGAGAAAAGAGCACTCTTCTACTCTACTGTGTTTCTATTGGGTCCGAACATGAGCTTGCTCAGAACAAAAGAACTGTGCTTCCTACACACACAGGCCATATCTAGTTCCACTCTGCTTAGGAAACTGACAAGAACAGTAGATCCTCTTCAGTCCAATACACTGTAAAAGCTGGGAAAAGACGCCAGTGCTATTTGCCCTGTGAATGACAATGGGAGCGCAATAGTGACTCTTCTTACCAGAAAAAACTCTTGCTCGTAGGACCAGAAACTACATGTGATTCCACTCCATTTAGGACTGGGAAACAAACGGTAGGTCACCTTACAAGAAACACACTCTGCTTATGAGAAAAGGGCACTCTTCTACTCTACTGTGTTTCCTATGGGGTCCGAACAGTGAGCTTGCTCAGAACAAAAGAACTGTGCTTCCTACACACACGGGCCATATCTAGTTCAACTCGGCATAGGAAACTGACAAGAACAGTAGCTCCTCTTCAGTCCAATACACTGTACTTGCTGGGAACAGACGGGAATGCTATTTGCACTGTGTATGGCAAAGGGAGCACAATAGTGACTTTCCTTACCAGAAAACAACTCTTGCTCATAGGACCAAAAACTGCATGTGATTCAACTCCATTTAGGACTGAGAAACAAACGCTAGCTCGCTTTACAAGAAACACACTCTGCTTTTGATAAAAGATCACTCTTCTACTCTACTGTGTTTCCTATAGGGCCAAAACAGTGAACTTGCTCAGAACAAAAGAACTGTGCTTCCTAAACACACGGCCATATCTAGGTCAATTCTGCTTAGGAAACTGATAAGAACAGTAGATCCTCTTCAGTCCAATACACTGTACATGATGGGAACAGACGCCAGTGCTATTTGCCCTGTGTATGACAATGGGAGCACAATAGTGACTCTTCTTACCAGAAAAAACTCTTGATCGTATGACCAGAAACTGCATGTAATTCAACTCCATTTAGGACTGGGAAACAAACGCTAGCTCGCCTTACAAGAAACACACTCTGCTTTTGACAAAAGAGCACTCTTCTACTCTAATGTGTTTCCTATAGTGCCAGAACAGTGAGCTTTCTCAGAACCAAAGAACTGTGCTTCCTACACACACGGGATATATCTAGTTCAACTCTGTTTAGGAAACTGACAAGAACAGTAAATCCTCTTCAGTCCAATACACTGTACGTGCTGGGCACAGACGCGAGTGCTATTTGCACTGTGTATGGCAATGGGAGCTCAATAGTGACTTTCCTTACCTGAAAACAACTCTTGCTCATAGGACCAAAAACTGCATGTGATTCAACTTCATTTAGGACTGGGAAACAAATGCTAGCTCGCCTTACAAGAAACACACTCTGGTTTTGAGAAAAGATCACTCTTCTACTCTACTGTGTTTCCTGTAGAGCCAGAAAAGTGAGCTTGCTCAGAACAAAAGAACTGTGCTTCCAACACACACGGCCATATCTAGTTCAATTCTGCTTAGGAACCTGACAAGAACTGTAGATCCTCTTCAGTACAATACACTGTACATGCTGGGAACAGACACCAGAGCTATTTGCCCTGTGTATGACTATGGGAGCACAATAGTGACTCTTCTTTCCTGAAAACAACTCTTGCTCATAGGACCAG
The DNA here is from genome assembly GCF_949786415.1 of Peromyscus eremicus. NCBI lineage: Eukaryota > Metazoa > Chordata > Mammalia > Rodentia > Cricetidae > Peromyscus > Peromyscus eremicus. Next base: position 53,391 of record NW_026735557.1, on the reverse strand, counting down.
AAACTGCATGTAATTCAAATCCATTTAGGACTGGGAAACAAACGCTAGCTTGCCTTACGAGAAACACACTCTGCTTTTGAGAAAAGAGCACTCTTCTACTCTACTGTGTTTCCTATGGGGTCTGAACAGTGTGCTTGCTCAGAACAAAAGAACTTTGCTTCCTACACACACGGGCCATATCTAGTAGAACTCTGCTGAGGAAACTGACAAGAACAGTAGCTCCTCTTCAGTCCAATATAGTGTACTTGCTGGGAACAGACGCGAGTGCTATTTGCACTGTGTATGGCATTAGGAGCGGAATAGTGACTCTTCTTATCAGAAAACAACTCTTGCTCGTAGGACCAGAAACTGCATGGGATTCAACTGCATTTCTGACTGCGAAACAAACACTAGATCGCTTTACAAGAAACACACTCTGCTTTTCAGAAAAGAGCACTCTTCTACTCTACTCTGTTTCCTATGGGGTCGAACAGTGAGCTTGCTCAGAACAAAAGAACTCTGCTTCCTACACACATGAGCCATATCTATTTCAAATCTACTTAGGAAACTGACAAGAACAGTAGCTTCTCTTCAGTCGAATACACTGTACTTACTGGGAAGAGACGCGAGTGCTATTTGCACTGTGTAGGGCAATGGGAGCGCAATAGTGACTTTCCTTTCCAGAAAAAAACTCTTGCTCATAGGACCAAAAACTGCATGTGATTCAACTTCATTTAGGACTGGGAAACAAACGCTACCTCGCCTTACAAGAAACACACTCTGCTTTTGATAAAAGAGCACTCTTCTACTCTACTTTGTTTCCTGTGGGGTCCGAACAGTGAGCTTGCTCAGAACAAAAGAACTGTGCTTCCTACACACGGGTTATATCTAGTTCAACTCTGCTAAGGAAACTTACAAGAACAGTAGATCCTCTTCAGTCTAATACACTGTACATGCTGGGAACAGAAGCCAGTGCTATTTGCCCTGTGTATGACAATGGGAGCGCAATAGTGACTCTTCTTACCTGAAAACAACTCTTGTTTGTAGGACCAGAAACTACATGTGATTCAACTCCATTTAGGACTGGGAAACAAATGCTAGCTCGCCTTACAAGAAACACACTCTGCTTTTGAGAAAAGAGCACTCTTCTACTCTAATGTGTTTCCTATAGTGCCAGAACAGTGAGCTTTCACAGAACAAAAGAACTGTCCTTCCTACACACATGAGCCATATGTATTTCAACTCTACTTAGGAAACTGACAAGAACAGTAGCTCCTCTTCAGTCCAATACACTGTACTTGCTGGGAAGAGACGCGAGTGCTATTTGCACTGTTTAGGGCAATGGGAGTTCAATAGTGACTTTCCTTACCAGAAAACAACTCTTGCTCGTGGGACCAAAAACTGCATGTGATTCAACTCCATTTAGGACTGGGAAACAAATGCTAGCTCGCCTTACAAGAAACACACTCTGCTTTTGAGAAAAGAGCACTCATCTACTCTACAGTGTTTCCTATAGGGCCAAACCAGTGAGCATGCTCAGAATAAAAGAACTGTGCTTCTTACACTCACGGGCCATATCTAGTTCAATTCTGCTTAGGAAACTGACAAGAACAGTAGATCCTTTTCAGTCCAATACACTGTACATGCTGTGAACAGACGCCAGTGCTATTTGCCCTGTGTATATCAATGGGAGCGCAATAGTGACTCTTCTTACCAGAAAAAAACTCTTGCTCGAAGGACCAGAAACTACATGAGATTCAACTCCATTTAGGACTGTGAAACAAATGCTAGCTCGCCTTACAAGAAACACACTCTCCTTTTGAAAAAAGAGCACTCTTCCACTCTACAGTGTTTCCTATGGGGTCCGAACATGAGCTTGCTCAGAACAAAAGAACTGTGCTTCCTACACACACGGCCATATCTAGTTCAATTCTGCTTAGGAAACTGACAAGAACAGTAGATCCTCTTCAGTCCAATACACTGTACATGATGGGAACAGACGCCAGTGCTATTTGCCCTGTGTATGACAATGGGAGCGCAATAGTGACTCTTCTTACCAGAAAAAACTCTTGCTCGAATGACCAGAAACTGCATGTGATTCAACTTCATTTATGACTGGGAAACAAATGCTAGCTTGCCTTACAAGAAACACACTCTGCTTTTGCGAAAAGGGCACTCTTCTACTCTACTGTGTTTCCTAAGGGGTCCGAACAGTGAGCTTGCTCAGAACAAAAGAACTGTGCTCTCTACACACACGGGCCATATCTAGTTCCACTCTGCTTAGGAAACTGACAAGAACAGTAGATCCTCTTCAGTCCAATACTCTGTACTTACTGGGAACAGACGCGAGTGCTATTTGCACTGTGTATGGCAAAGGGAGCACAATAGTGACTTTCCTTAACAGAAAACAACTCTTGTTCGTAGGACCAGAACCTGCATGTGATTCAACTCCATTTAGGACTGGGAAACAAACGCTAGCTCGCCTTACAAGAAACACACTCTGCTTTTGAGAAAAGAGCACTCTTCTACTCTAATGTGTTTCCTATAGTGCCAGAACAGTGAGCTTTCTCAGAAAAAAAGAACTGTGCTTCCTACACACATGAGCCATATTTATTACAACTCTACTTAGGAAACTGACAAGAACAGTAGCTCCTCTTCAGTCCAATACACTGTAATTGCTGGGAACAAACGCAAGTGCTATTTGCACTGTGTATGGCAATGGGAGCGCAATAGTGACTATCCTTACCAGAACACAACTCTTGTTCGTAGGACCAGAACCTGCATGTGATTCAACTCCATTTAGGACTGGGAAACAAACGCTAGGTCGCCTTACAAGAAAAACACTCTGCTTTTGAGAAAAGAGCAGTCTTCTACACTACGGTGTTTCCTATGGGGTCCGAACAGTGAGCTTGCTCAGAACAAAAGAACTGTGCTTCCTACACACACGGGCCATATCTAGTTCGACTCTGCTTAGGAAACTGACAAGAACAGTAGCTCCTCTTCAGTCCAATACACTCTACTTGCTGGCAACAGACGCGAGTGCTATTTGCACTTTGTATGGCAATGGGAGCGCAATAGTGACATTCCTTACCAGAAAACAACTCTTGCTGGTGGGACCAACAACTGCATGTGATTCAACTCCATTTAGGACTGGGAAACAAATGCTAGCTCACCTTACAAGAAACACACTCTGCTTTTGAGAAAAGAGCACTCATCTCCTCTACAGTGTTTCTTATAGGGCCAAAACAGTGAGCATGCTCAGAACAAAAGAACTGTGCTTCCTACACACAAGGGCCATATCTAGTTCAATTCTGCTTAGGAAACTGACAAGAACAGTAGATCCTCTTCAGTCCAATACACTGCACATGCTGGGAACAGACGCCAGTGCTTTTGCCCTGTGTATGACAATGGGAGCGCAATAGTGACTCTTCTTACCAGAAAACAACTCTTGCTCGTAGGACCAGAAACTGCATGGGATTCAATTCCATTTAGCACTGGGAAACAAACTCTACCTCGCCTTACAGGAAACACACTCTGCTTTTGAGAAAAGGGCACTCTTCTACTCTACTGTGTTTCCTATGGGGTCCGAACAGTGAGCTTGTTCAGAACAAAAGAACTGTGCTTCCTACACACACGGGCCATATCTAGTTCCACTCTGCTTAGGAAACTGACCAGAACAGTAGATCCTCTTCAGTCCAATACTCTGTACTTACTGGGAACAGACGCAAGTGCTATTTGCCCTGTGTATGGCAATGGGAGTGCAATAGTGACTATCCTTACCAGAAAACAACTCTTGGTCGTAGGACCAGAACCTGCATGTGATTCAACTCCATTTAGGACTGGGAAACAAACGCTAGGTTCCCTTACAAGAAAAACACTCTGCTTTTGAGAAAAGAGCAGTCTTCTACACTACGGTGTTTCCTATGGGGTCTGAACAGTGAGCTTGCTCAGAACAAAAGAACTGTGCTTCCTACACACACGGGCCATATCTAGTTCGACTCTGCTTAGGAAACTGACAAGAACAGTAGCTCCTCTTCAGTCCAATACACTGTACTTGCTGGCAACAGACGCGAGTGCTATTTGCACTTTGTATGGCAATGGGAGCGCAATAGTGACATTCCTTACCAGAAAACAACTCTTGCTGGTGGGACCAACAACTGCATGTAATTCAACTCCATTTAGGACTGGGAAACAAATGCTAGCTCGCCTTACAAGAAAAACACTCTGCTTTTGAGAAAAGAGCACTCATCTCCTCTACTGTGTTTCCTATGGGGTCTGAACAGTGTGCTTGCTCAGAACAAAAGACCTTTGCTTCCTACACACACGGGCCATATCTAGTAGAACTCTGCTGAGGAAACTGACAAGAACAGTAGCTCCTCTTCAGTTCAATATAGTGTACTTGCTGGGAACAGACGCGAGTGCTATTTGCACTGTGTATGGCATTAGGAGCGGAATAGTGACTCTTCTTATCAGAAAACAACTCTTGCTCGTAGGACCAGAAACTGCATGGGATTCAACTGCATTTCTGACTGCGAAACAAACACTAGATCGCTTTACAAGAAACACACTCTGCTTTTCAGAAAAGAGCACTCTTCTACTCTACTCTGTTTCCTATGGGGTCCGAACAGTGAGCTTGCTCAGAACAAAAGAACTCTGCTTCCTACACACATGAGCCATATCTATTTCAAATCTACTTAGGAAACTGACAAGAACAGTAGCTTCTCTTCAGTCGAATATACTGTACTTACTGGGAAGAGACGCGAGTGCTATTTGCACTGTGTAGGGCAATGGGAGCTCAATAGTGACTTTCCTTTCCAGAAAAAAACTCTTGCTCATAGGACCAAAAACTGCATGTGATTCAACTTCATTTAGGACTGGGAAACAAACGCTACCTCGCCTTACAAGAAACACACTCTGCTTTTGATAAAAGAGCACTCTTCTACTCTACTTTGTTTCCTGTGGGGTCCGAACAGTGAGCTTGCTCAGAACAAAAGAACTGTGCTTCCTACACACGGGTTATATCTAGTTCAATTCTGCTAAGGAAACTTACAAGAACAGTAGATCCTCTTCAGTCTAATACACTGTACATGCTGGGAACAGAAGCCAGTGCTATTTGCCCTGTGTATGACAATGGGAGCGCAACAGTGACTCTTCTTACCTGAAAACAACTCTTGTTTGTAGGACCAGAAACTGCATGTGATTCAACTCCATTTAGGACTGGGAAACAAATGCTAGCTCGCCTTACAAGAAACACACTCTGCTTTTGAGAAAAGAGCACTCTTCTACTCTAATGTGTTTCCTATAGTGCCAGAACAGTGAGCTTTCACAGAACAAAAGAACTGTGCTTCCTACACACATGAGCCATATGTATTTCAACTCTACTTAGGAAACTGACAAGAACAGTAGCTCCTCTTCAGTCCAATACACTGTACTTGCTGGGAAGAGACGCGAGTGCTATTTGCACTGTGTAGGGCAATGGGAGCTCAATAGTGACTTTCCTTACCAGAAAGCAACTCTTGCTCGTGGGACCAAAAACTGCATGTGATTCAACTCCATTTAGGACTGGGAAACAAATGCTAGCTCGCCTTACAAGAAACACACTCTGCTTTTGAGAAAAGAGCACTCATCTACTCTACAGTGTTTCCTATAGGGCCAAATCAGTGAGCATGCTCAGAACAAAAGAACTGTGCTTCTTACACACACGGGCCATATCTAGTTCAATTCTGCGTAGGAAACTGACAAGAACAGTAGATCCTTTTCAGTCCAATACACTGTACATGCTGTGAACAGACGCCAGTGCTATTTGCCCTGTGTATATCAATGGGAGCGCAATAGTGACTCTTCTTACCAGAAAAAAACTCTTGCTCGAAGGACCAGAAACTACATGAGATTCAACTCCATTTAGGACTGTGAAACAAATGCTAGCTCGCCTTACAAGAAACACACTCTCCTTTTGAAAAAAGAGCACTCTTCCACTCTACTGTGTTTCCTATGGGGTCCGAACATGAGCTTGCTCAGAACAAAAGAACTGTGCTTCCTACACACACGGCCATATCTAGTTCAATTCTGCTTAGGAAACTGACAAGAACAGTAGATCCTCTTCAGTCCAATACACTGTACATGATGGGAACAGACGCCAGTGCTATTTGCCCTGTGTATGACAATGGGAGCGCAATAGTGACTCTTCTTACCAGAAAAAACTCTTGCTCGTATGACCAGAAACTGCATGTGATTCAACTCCATTTAGGACTGGGAAACAAATGCTAGCTTGCCTTACAAGAAACACACTCTGCTTTTGAGAAAAGGGCACTCTTCTACTCTACTGTGTTTCCTAAGGGGTCCGAACAGTGAGCTTGCTCAGAACAAAAGAACTGTGTTTCCTACACACACGGGCCATATCTAGTTCCACTCTGCTTAGGAAACTGACAAGAACAGTAGATCCTCTTCAGTCCAATACTCTGTACTTACTGGAAACAGACGCGAGTGCTATTTGCACTGTGTATGGCAAAGGGAGCACAATAGTGACTTTCCTTAACAGAAAACAACTCTTGTTCGTAGGACCAGAACCTGCATGTGATTCAACTCCATTTAGGACTGGGAAACAAACGCTAGCTCGCCTTACAAGAAACACACTCTGCTTTTGAGAAAAGAGCACTCTTCTACTCTAATGTGTTTCCTATAGTGCCAGAACAGAGAGCTTTCTCAGAACAAAAGAACTGTGCTTCCTACACACATGAGCCATATTTATTACAACTCTGCTTAGGAAACTGACAAGAACAGTAGCTCCTCTTCAGTCCAATACACTGTAATTGCTGGGAACAGACGCAAGTGCTATTTGCACTGTGTATGGCAATGGGAGCGCAATAGTGACTATCCTTACCAGAAAACAACTCTTGTTCGTAGGACCAGAACCTGCATGTGATTCAACTCCATTTAGGACTGGGAAACAAACGCTAGGTCGCCTTACAAGAAAAACAATCTGCTTTTGAGAAAAGAGCAGTCTTCTACACTACGGTGTTTCCTATGGGGTCCGAACAGTGAGCTTGCTCAGAACAAAAGAACTGTGCTTCCTAAACACACGGGCCATATCTAGTTCGACTCTGCTTAGGAAACTGACAAGAACAGTAGCTCCTCTTCAGTCCAATACACTGTACTTGCTGGCAACAGACGCGAGTGCTATTTGCACTTTGTATGGCAATGGGAGCTCAATAGTGACATTCCTTACCAGAAAACAACTCTTGCTGGTGGGACCAACAACTGCATGTGATTCAACTCCATTTAGGACTGGGAAACAAATGCTAGCTCACCTTACAAGAAACACACTCTGCTTTTGAGAAAAGAGCACTCATCTCCTCTACAGTGTTTCTTATAGGGCCAAAACAGTGAGCATGCTCAGAACAAAAGAACTGTGCTTCCTACACACAAGGGCCATATCTAGTTCAATTCTGCTTAGGAAACTGACAAGAACAGTAGATCCTCTTCAGTCCAATACACTGCACATGCTGGGAACAGACGCCAGTGCTTTTGCCCTGTGTATGACAATGGGAGCGCAATAGTGACTCTTCTTACCAGAAAACAACTCTTGCTCGTAGGACCAGAAACTGCATGGGATTCAATTCCATTTAGCACTGGGAAACAAACTCTACCTCGCCTTACAGGAAACACACTCTGCTTTTGAGAAAAGGGCACTCTTCTACTCTACTGTGTTTCCTATGGGTCCGAACAGTGAGCTTGTTCAGAACAAAAGAACTGTGCTTCCTACACACACAGGCCATATCTAGTTCCACTCTGCTTAGGAAACTGACCAGAACAGTAGATCCTCTTCAGTCCAATACTCTGTACTTACTGGGAACAGACGCAAGTGCTATTTGCACTGTGTATGGCAATGGGAGTGCAATAGTGACTATCCTAACCAGAAAACAACTCTTGTTCGTAGGACCAGAACCTGCATGTGATTCAACTCCATTTAGGACTGGGAAACAAACGCTAGGTCGCCTTACAAGAAAAACACTCTGCTCTTGAGAAAAGAGCAGTCTTCTACACTACGGTGTTTCCTATGGGGTCCGAACAGTGAGCTTGCTCAGAACAAAAGAACTGTGCTTCCTACACACACGGGCCATCTCTAGTTCGACTCTGCTTAGGAAACTGACAAGAACAGTAGCTCCTCTTCAGTCCAATACACTGTACTTGCTGGCAACAGACGCGAGTGCTATTTGCACTTTGTATGGCAATGGGAGCGCAATAGTGACATTCCTTACCAGAAAACAACTCTTGCTGGTGGGACCAACAACTGCATGTAATTCAACTCCATTTAGGACTGGGAAACAAATGCTAGCTCGCCTTACAAGAAACACACTCTGCTTTTGAGAAAAGAGCACTCATCTCCTCTACAGTGTTTCTCATAGGGCCAAAACAGTGAGCATGCTCAGAACAAAAGAACTGTGCTGCCTACACACAAGGGCCATACACACAAGGTTCAATTCTGCTTAGGAAACTGACAAGAACAGTAGATCCTCTTCAGTCCAATACACTGCACATGCTGGGAACAGACGCCAGTGCTTTTGCCCTGTGTATGACAATGGGAGCGCAATTGTGACACTTCTTACCAGAAAACAACTCTTGCTCGTATGACCAGAAACTGCATGTGATTCAACTCCATTTAGGACTGGGAAACAAACAGTCCAATACACTGTACTTGCTGGCAACAGATGTGAGTGCTATTTGCACTTTGTATGGCAATGGGAGCGCAATAGTGACATTCCTTACCAGAAAACAACTCTTGCTGCTGGGACCAACAACTGCATGTAATTCAACTCCATTTAGGACTGGGAAACAAACGCTAGCTCGCCTTACAAGAAACACACTCTGCTTTTGATAAAAGAGCACTCTTCTACTCTACTTTCTTTCCTGTGGGGTCCGAACAGTGAGCTTGCTCAGAACAAAAGAACTGTGCTTCCTACACACGGGCTATATCTAGTTCAATTATGCTTAGGAAACTGACAAGAACAGTAGATCCTCTTCAGTCTAATACACTGTACATGCTGGGAACAGGCGCCAGTGCTTTTGCCCTGTGTATGACAATGGGAGCAGAATAGTGACTATTCTTACCTGAAAACAACTCTTGTTCGTAGGACCAGAAACTGCATGTGATTCAACTCCATTTAGGACTGGGAAACAAACGCTAGCGCGCCTTACAAGAAACACTCTGCTTTTGAGAAAAGAGCTCTCTTCTACTCTAATGTGTTTCCTATAGTGCCAGAAGAGTGAGCATTCTCAGAACAAGAGAACTGTGCTTCCTACACACACGGGCCATATCTAGTTCAACTCTCCTTAGGAAACTGACAAGAACAGTAGCTCCTCTTCAGTCCAATACACTGTACTTGCTGGCAACAGACGCAAGTGCTATTTGCCCTGTGTATGACAATGGGAGCACAATAGTGACTCTTCTTACCAGAAAACAACTCTTGCTCGTAGGACCAGAAACTGCATGTGATTCAACTCCATTTACGACTGGGAAACAAACGCTAGCTCGCCTTACAAGAAACACACTCTGCTTTTGAGAAAAGAGCACTCACCTCTCTAATGTTTTTCCTATAGTGCCAGAACAGTGAGCTTTCTCAGAACCAAAGAACTGTGCTTCCAACACACACGGGATATATCTAGTTCAACTCTGCTTAGGAAACTGACTAGAACACTAAATCCTCTTCTGTCCAATACACTGTACATGCTGGGCACAGATGCGAGTGCTATTTGCACTGTGTATGGCAATGGGAGCTCAATAGTGTCTTTCCTTACCTGAAAACATCTCTTGCTCATAGGACCAAAAACTGCATGTGATTCAACTTCATTTAGGACTGGGAAACAAATGCTAGCTCGCCTTAAAAGAAACACACTCTGCTTTTGAGAAAAGATCACTCTTCTACTCTACTGTGTTTCCTGTAGGGCCAGAACAGTGAGCTTGCTCAGAACAAAAGAACTGTGCTTCCAACACACAAGGGCCATATCTAGTTCAATTCTGCTTAGGAACCTGACAAGAACTGTAGATCTTCTTCAGTCCAATACACTGTACATGCTGGGAACAGACACTAGAAATATTTGCCCAGTGTATGACTATGGGAGCACAATAGTGAATCTTCTTACCTGAAAACAACTCTTGCTCATAGGACCAGAAACTGCATGTAATTCAAATCCATTTAGGACTGGGAAACAAATGCTAGCTCGCCTTACAAGAAACACACTCTGCTTTTGAGAAAAGAGCACTCTTCTACTCTACTGTGTTTCCTATGGGGTCTGAACAGTGTGCTTGCACAGAACAAAATAACTTTGCTTCCTACACACACGGGCCATATCTAGTAGAACTCTGCTGAGGATACTGAGAAGAACAGTAGATCTTCTTCAGTCCAATATACTGTACTTGCTGGGAACAGACGCTAGTGCTATTTGCACTGTGTATGAGAATGGGAGCACAATAGTGACTCTTCTTACCTGAAAACAACTCTTGCTCATAGGACCAGAAACTGCATGGGATTCAACTCCATTTAGGAGTGGGAAACAAATGCTAGCTCGCCTTACAAGAAAAACACTCTGCTTTTGAGAAAAGAGCACTCTTCTACTCTAATGTGTTTCCTATAGGGCCAGAACAGTGAGCATTCTCAGAACAAAAGAACTGTGCTTCATACACACAAGGGCCATATTTAGTTCCACTCTGCTTAGGAAACTGACAAGAACAGTAGCTCCTCTTCAGTCCAATACACTGTACTTGCTGGCAACAGACGCGAGTGCTATTTGCACTGTGTATGGCAATGGGAGCACAATAGTGACATTCCTTACGAGAAAACAACTCTTGCTCGTGGGACCAACAACTGAATGTGATTCAACTCCATTTAGGACTGGGAAAAAATGCCAGCTCGCCTTACAAGAAACACACTCTGCTTTCGAGAAAAGATCACTCATCTACTCTACAGTGTTCTTATAGGGCCAAAACAGTGAACATGCTCAGAACAAAAGAACTGTGCTTCCTACACTCAAGGGCCATATCTAGTTCAATTCTGCTTAGGAAACTGACAAGAACAGTAGATCCTCTTCAGTCCAATACACTGCACATGCTGGGAACAGACGCCAGTGCTTTTGCCCTGTGTATGACAATGGGAGCGCAATAGTGACTCTTCTTACCAGAAAACAACTCTTGCTCGTAGGACCAGAAACTGCATGTGATTCAACTCCATTTAGGACTGGGAAAAAAACGCTGGCTCGCCTTACAAGAAACACACTCTGCTTTTGAGAAAAGAGCACTCTTCTACTCTAATGTTTTTCCTATAGTGCAAGAACAGTGAGCTTTCTCAGAACCAAAGAACTGTGCTTCCAACACACACGGGATATATCTAGTTCAACTCTGCTTAGGAAACTGACAAGAACAGTAAATACCCTTCAGTCCAAACACTGTACGTGCTGGGCACAGACGCGAGTGCTATTTGCACTGTGTATGGCAATGGGAGCTCAATAGTGACTTTCCTTACCTGAAAACAACTCTTGCTCATAGGACCAAAAACTGCATGTGATTCAACTTCATTTAGGACTGGGAAACAAACGCTAGCTCGCCTTACAAGAAACACACTCTGCTTTTGAGAAAAGATCACTCTTCTACTATACTGTGTTTCCTGTAAGGCCAGAACAGTGAGCTTGCTCAGAACAAAAGAACTGTGCTTCCAACACACACGGCAATATCTAGATCAATTCTGCTTAGGAAACTGACAAGAACAGTAGATCCTCTTCAGTCCAATACACTGTACATGCTGGGAAAAGACGCCAGTGCTATTTGCCCTGTGTATGAAAATGGGAGCGCAATAGTGACTCTTCTTACCAGAAAAAAACTCTTGCTCGAAGGACCAGAAACTGCATGTGATTCAACTTCATTCAGGACTGGGAAACAAACGCTAGCTCGCCTTACAAGAAACACACTCTGCATTAGAGAAAAGGGCACTCTTCTACTCTAATGTGTTTCCTATGGTGTCCGAACAGTGAGCTTGCTAAGAAGAGAAGAACTGTTCTTCCTACACACACGGGCCATATCTAGTTCAATTCTGCTTAGGAAACTGACAAGAACAGTAGGTCCTCTTCAGTCCAATACACTGTACATGCTGGGAACAGACGCCAGTGCTATTTGCCCTGTGTATGACAATGGGAGCGTACTAGTGACTCTTCTTACCAGAAAACAACTCTTGCTCGTAGGACCAGAAACTGCATGTGATTCAACTCCTTTTAGGACTGGGAAACAAACGCTAGCTCACCTTAGAAGAAACATACTCTGCTTTTGTTAAAAGGGCACTCTTCTACTCTACTGTGTTTCCTAGGGGAAGGAACAGTGAGCTTGCTCACAAGAAAAGAACTGTGCTTTCTACGAACACGGGCCATATCTCTTTCAACTCTGCTTAGGAAACTGACAAGAACAGTAGATCCTCTTCAGTCCAATACACTGTACATGCTGGGAACAGACGCCAGTGCGATTTGCTCTGTGTATGACAATAGGAGCGCAATAGTGACTCTTCTTACTAGAAAAAACTCTTGCTTGTAGGACCAGAAACTGCATGTGATTCAACTCCATTTAGGACTGGGAAACAAACGCTAGCTCACCTTACAAGAAACACACTCTGCTTTTGACAAAAGAACACTCTTCTACTCTACTGTGTTTCCTATTGGGTCCAAACAGTGAGCTTGCTCAGAACAAAAGAACTGTGCTTCCTACACACACGGCCCATATATAGATCAACTCTGCTTAGAAAACTGACAAGAACAGTAGCTCCTCTTCAGTCCAATACACTGTACTTGCTAGGAACAGACGCGAGTACTATTTGCCCTGTGTATGGCAATGGGAGCGCAATAGTGACTCTTCTTACCAGAAAAAACTCTTTCTTGTAGGACCAGAAACTGCATGTGATTCAACTCCATTTAGGACTGGGAAACAAACGCAGGCTCGCCTTACAAGAAACACTCTCTGCTTTTGAGAAAAGGGCACTATTCTACTCTACTGTGTTTCCTATGGGTCCAAACAGTGAGCTTGCTCAGAACAAAACAACTGTGCTTCCTACACACACGGCCCATATATAGATCAACTCTGCTTAGAAAACTGACAAGAACAGTAGCTCCTCTTCAGTCCTATACACTGTACTTGCTAGGAACAGACGCGAGTACTATTTGCACTGTGTATGGCAATGGGAGCACAATAGTGACTCTTCTTACCAGAAAACAACTCTTGCTCATAGGACCAAAAACTTCATGTGACTCAACTCCATTTAGGACTGGGCAACCAATGCTAGCTCGCCTCACAAGTAACATAATGTGCTTTTGAGAAAAGAGCACTCTTCTACTCTACTGTGTTTCCTATGGGGTCCGAACAGTGAGCTTGTTCAGAACAAAAGAACTGTGCTTCCTACACACACGGGCCATATCTAGTTCCACTCTGCTTAGGAAACTGACCAGAACAGTAGATCCTCTTCAGTCCAATACTCTGTACTTACTGGGAACAGTCGCAAGTGCTATTTGCACTGTGTATGGCAATGGGAGTGCAATAGTGACTATCCTTACCAGAAAACAACTCTTGTTATTAGGACCAGAACCTGCATGTGATTCAACTCCATTTAGGACTGGGAAACAAACGCTAGGTCGCCTTACAAGAAAAACACTCTGCTTTTGAAAAAAGAGCAGTCTTCTACACTACGGTGTTTCCTATGGGGTCCGAACAGTGAGCTTGCTCAGAACAAAAGAACTGTGCTTCCTACATACACGGGCCATATCTAGTTCGACTCTGCTTAGGAAACTGACAAGAACAGTAGCTCCTCTTCAGTCCAATACACTGTACTTGCTGGCAACAGACGCGAATGCTATTTGCACTTTGTATGGCAATGGGAGCTCAATAGTGACATTCCTTACCAGAAAACAATCTTGCTGGTGGGACCAACAACTGCATGTAATTCAACTCCATTTAGGACTGGGAAACAAATGCTAGCTCGCCTTACAAGAAACACACTCTGCTTTTGAGAAAAGAGCACTCATCTCCTCTACAGTGTTTCTTATAGGGCCAAAACAGTGAGCATGCTCAGAACAAAAGAACTGTGCTTCCTACACACAAGGGCCATATCTAGTTCAATTCTGCTTAGGAAACTGACAAGAACAGTAGATCCTCTTCAGTCCAATACACTGCACATGCTGGGAACAGACGCCAGTGCTTTTGCCCTGTGTATGACAATGGGAGCACAATAGTGACTCTTCTTACCAGAAAACAACTCTTGCTCGTATGACCAGAAACTGCATGTGATTCAACTCCATTTAGGACTGGGAAACAAACGCTACCTCGCCTTACAAGAAACACACTCTGCTATTGAGAAAAGAGCACACTTCTACTCTAAAGTTTTTCCTATAGTGCCAGAACAGTGAGCTTTCTCAGAACCAAAGAACTGTGCTTCCAACACACACGGGATATATCTAGTTCAACTCTGCTTAGGAAACTGACAAGAACAGTAAATCCTCTTCAGTCCAACACACTGTACGTGCTGGGCACAGACGCGAGTGCTATTTGCACTGTGTATGGCAATGGGAGCTCAATAGTGACTTTCCTTACCTGAAAACAACTCTTGCTCATAGGACCAAAAACTGCATGTGATTCAACTTCATTTAGGACTGGGAAACAAACGCTAGCTCGCCTTACAAGAAACACACTCTGCTTTTGATAAAAGAGCACTCTTCTACTCTACTTTGTTTCCTGTGGGGTCCGAACAGTGAGCTTGCTCAGAACAAAAGAACTGTGCTTCCTACACACGGGCTATATCTAGTTCAACTCTGCTTAGGAAACTGACAAGAACAGTAGATCCTCTTCAGTCTAATACACTGTACATGCTGGGAACAGGCGCCAGTGCTTTTGCCCTGTGTATGACAATGGGAGCGCAATAGTGACTCTTCTTACCTGAAAACAACTCTTGTTCATAGGACCAGAAACTGCATGTGATTCAACTCCATTTAGGACTGGGAAACAAACGCTAGCTCGCCTTACAAGAAACACACTCTGCTTTTGAGAAAAGAGCTCTCTTCTACTCTAATGTGTTTCCTATAGGGCCAGAACAGATAGCATTCTCAGAACAAAAGAACTGTGCTTCCTACACACACGGGCCATATCTAGTTCAACTCTCCTTAGGAAACTGACAAGAACAGTAGATCCTCTTCAGTCCAATACTCTGTACTTACTGGGAACAGACGCAAGTGCTATTTGCACTGTGTATGGCAATGGGAGCGCAATAGTGACCATCCTTACCAGAAAACAACTCTTGTTCGTAGGACCAGAACCTGCATGTGATTCAACTCCATTTAGGACTGGGAAACAAACGCTAGGTCGCCTTACAAGAAAAACACTCTGCTTTTGAGAAAAGAGCAGTCTTCTATACTACGGTGTTTCCTGTGGTGTCCGAACAGTGAGCTTGCTCAGAACAAAAGAACTGTGCTTCCTACACACACGGGCCATATCTAGTTCGACTCTGCTTAGGATACTGACAAGAACAGTAGCTCCTCTTCAGTCCAATACACTGTACTTGCTGGCAACAGACGCGAGTACTATTTGCCCTGTGTATGACAATGGGAGCACAATAGTGACTCTTCTTACCAGAAAACAACTCTTGCTCGTAGGACCAGAAACTGCATGTGATTCAACTCCATTTAGGACTGGGAAACAAACGCTAGCTCGCCTTAAAAGAAACACACTCTGCTTTTGAGAAAAGAGCACTCATCTACTCTAATGTTTTTCCTATAGTGCCAGAACAGTGAGCTTTCTCAGAACCAAAGAACTGTGCTTCCAACACACACGGGATATATCTAGTTCAACTCTGCTTAGGAAACTGACTAGAACACTAAATCCTCTTCAGTCCAATACACTGTACATGCTGGGCACAGATGCGAGTGCTATTTGCACTGTGTATGGCAATGGGAGCTCAAAAGTGACTTTCCTTACCTAAAACATCTCTTGCTCATAGGACCAAAAACTGCATGTGATTCAACTTCATTTAGGACTGGGAAACAAATGCTAGCTCGCCTTAAAAGAAACACACTCTGCTTTTGAGAAAGGATCACTCATCTACTCTACTGTGTTTCCTGTAGGGCCAGAACAGTGTGCTTGCTCAGAACAAAAGAACTGTGCTTCCAACACACAAGGGCCATATCTAGTTCAATTCTGCTTAGGAACCTGACAAGAACTGTAGATCCTCTTCAGTCCAATACACTGTACATGCTGGGAACAGACACCAGAGCTATTTGCCCTGTGTATGACTATGGGAGCACAATAGTGACTCTTCTTACCTGAAAACAACTCTTGCTCATAGGACCAGAAACTGCATGTAATTCAAATCCATTTAGGACTGGGAAACAAATGCTAGCTCGCCTTACAAGAAACACACTCTGCTTTTGAGAAAAGAGCACTCTTCTACTCTACTGTGTTTCCTATGGGGTCTGAACAGTGTGCTTGCTCAGAACAAAATAACTTTGCTTCCTACACACACGGGCCATATCTAGTAGAACTCTGCTGAGGAAACTGACAAGAACAGTAGATCCTCTTCAGTCCAATATACTGTACTTGCTGGGAACAGACGCTAGTGCTATTTGCACTGTGTATGAGAATGGGAGCACAATAGTGACTCTTCTTACCTGAAAACAACTCTTGCTCATAGGACCAGAAACTGCATGGGATTCAACTCCATTTAGGAGTGGGAAACAAACGCTAGCTCGCCTTACAAGAAACACACTCTGCTTTTGAGAAAAGAGCACTCTTCTACTCTAATGTGTTTCCTATAGGGCCAGAACAGTGAGCATTCTCAGAACAAAAGAACTGTGCTTCATACATACAAGGGCCATATTTAGTTCCACTCTGCTTAGGAAACTGACAAGAACAGTAGCTCCTCTTCAATCCAATACACTGTACTTGCTGGCAACAGACGCGAGTGCTATTTGCACTGTGTATGGCAATGGGAGCACAATAGTGACATTCCTTACCAGAAAACAACTCTTGCTCATGGGACCAACAACTGCATGTGATTCAACTCCATTTAGGACTGGGAAACAAATGCTAGCTCGCCTTACAAGAAACACACTCTGCTTTTGAGAAAAGAGCACTCTTCTACTCGACAGTGTTCTTATAGGGCCAAAACAGTGAGCATGCTCAGAACAAAAGAACTGTGCTTCCTACACACAAGGGCCATATCTAGTTCAATTCTGCTTAGGAAACTGACAAGAACAGTAGATCCTCTTCAGTCCAATACATTGCACATGCTGGGAACAGACGCCAGTGCTTTTGCC
Source organism: Peromyscus eremicus (assembly GCF_949786415.1). Taxonomy (NCBI): domain Eukaryota; kingdom Metazoa; phylum Chordata; class Mammalia; order Rodentia; family Cricetidae; genus Peromyscus; species Peromyscus eremicus. The sequence continues at coordinate 36,084 of NW_026735557.1, read as the reverse complement.
CTGTGTATGACAATGGGAGCGCAATAGTGACTCTTCTTACCTGAAAACAACTCTTGCTCGTAGGACCAGAAACTGCATGTGATTCAACTCCATTTAGGACTGGGAAACAAACGCTGGCTCGCCTTACAGGAAACACACTCTGCTTTTGAGAAAAGAGCACTCTTCTACTCTAATGTTTTTCCTATAGTGCAAGAACAGTGAGCTTTCTCAGAACCAATGAACTGTGCTTCCAACACACACGGGATATATCTAGTTCAACTCTGCTTAGGAAACCGACAAGAACAGTAAATCCCCTTCAGTCCAAACACTGTACGTGCTGGGCACAGACGCGAGTGCTATTTGCACTGTGTATGGCAGTGGGAGCTCAATAGTGACTTTCCTTACCTGAAAACAACTCTTGCTCATAGGACCAAAAACTGCATGTGATTCAACTTCATTTAGGACTGGGAAACAAACGCTAGCTCGCCTTACAAGAAACACACTCTGCTTTTGAGAAAAGATCACTCTTCTACTATACTGTGTTTCCTGTAGGGCCAGAACAGTGAGCTTGCTCAAAACAAAAGAACTGTGCTTCCAACACACACGGCCATATCTAGTTCAATTCTGCTTAGGAACCTGACAAGAACAGTCGATTCTCTTCAGCCCAATACACTGTACATGCTGGGACCATACGCCAGTGCTATTTGCCCTGTGTATGACAATGAGAGTGCAATAGTGACTCTTCTTACCAGGAAACACTCTTGCTCGTAGGACCAGATACTGCATGTGATTCAACTCCTTTTAGAACTGGGAAACAAACAATAGCTCGCCTTACAATAAACACACTCTGCTATTGAGAAAAGAGCACTCTTCTACTCTACTGTGTTTCCTATGGGGTCCAAAGAGTGAGCTTGCTCAGAACAAAAGAACTGTGCTTCCTACACACACAGGCCATATCTAGATCAATTCTGCTTAGGAAACTGACAAGAACAGTAGATCCTCTTCAGTCCAATACACTGTACATGCTGGGAACAGCCGCCAGTGCTATTTGCCCTGTGTATGACAATGGGAGCGCAATAGTGACTCTTCTTACCAGAAAAAAACTCTTGCTCGAAGGACCAGAAACTGCATGTGATTCAACTTCATTCAGGACTGGGAAACAAACGCTAGCTCGCCTTACAAAAAACACACTCTGCATTAGAGAAAAGGGCACTCTTCTACTCTACTGTTTTTCCTATGGTGTCCTATCAGTGAGCTTGCTAAGAAGAGAAGAACTGTTCTTCCTACACCCACGGGCCATATCTAGTTCAATTCTGCTTAGGATACTGACAAGAACAGTAGGTCCTCTTCAGTCCAATACACTGTAGATGCTGGGAACAGACGCCAGTGCTATTTGCCCTGTGTATGACAATGGGAGCTCACTAGTGACTCTTCTTACCAGAAAACAACTCTTGCTCGTAGGACCAGAAACTGCATGTGATTCAACTCCTTTTAGGACTGGGAAACAAACGCTAGCTCACCTTAGAAGAAACATACTCTGCTTTTGTTAAAAGGGCACTCTTCTACTCTACTGTGTTTCCTAGGGGAAGGAACAGTGAGCTTGCTCACAAGAAAAGAACTGTGCTTTCTACGAACACGGGCCATATCTCTTTCAACTCTGCTTAGGAAACTGACAAGAACAGTAGATCCTCCTCAGTCCAATACACTGTACATGCTGGGAACAGACGCCAGTGCGATTTGCTCTGTGTATGACAATGGGAGCGCAATAGTGACTCTTCTTACCAGAAAAAACTCTTGCTTGTAGGACCAGAAACTGCATGTGATTCAACTCCATTTAGGACTGGGAAACAAACGCTAGCTCACCTTACAAGAAACACACTCTGCTTTTGACAAAAGAGCACTCTTCTACTCTACTGTGTTTCCTATGGGGTCCAAACAGTGAGCTTGCTCAGAACAAAAGAACTGTGCTTCCTACACACACGGCCCATATATAGATCAACTCTGCTTAGAAAACTGACAAGAACAGTAGCTCCTCTTCAGTCCAATACACTGTACTTGCTAGGAACAGACGCGAGTACTATTTGCCCTGTGTACGGCAATGGGAGCACAATAGTGACTCTTCTTACCAGAAAAAACTCTTGCTTGTAGGACCAGAAACTGCATGTGATTCAACTCCATTTAGGACTGGGAAACCAACGCAGGCTCGCCTTACAAGAAACACTCTCTGCTTTTGAGAAAAGGGCACTCTTCTACTCTACTGTGTTTCCTATGGGTCCAAACAGTGAGCTTGCTCAGAACAGAAGAACTGTCCTTCCTACACACACGGCCCATATATAGATCAACTCTGCTTAGAAAACTGACAAGAACAGTAGCTCCTCTTCAGTCCTATACACTGTACTTGCTAGGAACAGACGCGAGTACTATTTGCACTGTGTATGGCAATGGAGCGCAATAGTGACTCTTCTTACCAGAAAACAACTCTTGCTCATAGGACCAAAAACTTCATGTGACTCAACTCCATTTAGGACTGGGCAACCAATTCTAGCTCGCCTAACAAGTAACATAATGTGCTTTTGAGAAAAGAGCACTCTTCTACTCTACTGTGTTTCCTATGGGGTCCGAACAGTGAGCTTGCTCAGAACAAAAGAACTGTGCTTCCTACACACACGGGCCATATCTAGTTCAACTCTGCTTAGGAAACTGACAAGAATAGTAGATCCTCTTCAGTCCAATACACTGTACATGCTGGGAACAGACGCGAGTGCTTTTTGCACTGTGTATGACAATGGGAGCGCAATAGTGACTCTTCTTACCAGAAAACAACTCTTGCTCGTAGGACCAGAAACTGCATGGGATTCAAATCCATTTAGGTCTGGGAAACAAACGCTAGCTCGCCTTACAATAAACACACTCTGCTATTGAGAAAAGAGCACTCTTCTACTCTACTGTGTTTCCTAAGGGGTCCAAAGAGTGAGCTTGCTCAGAACAAAAGAACTGTGCTTCCTACACACACGGGCCATATCTAGATCAATTCTGCTTAGGAAACTGACAAGAACAGTAGATCCTCTTCAGTCCAATACACTGTACATGCTGGGAACAGACACCAGTGCTATTTGCCCTGTGTATGACAATGGTAGCGCAATAGTGACTCTTCTTACCAGAAAAAACTCTTGCTCATAGGACCAGAAACTGCATGTGATTCAACTCCATTTAGGACTGGGAAACAAACGCTAGCTTGCCTTACAAGAAACACACTCTGCTTTTGAGAAAACAGCACTCTTCTACTCTACTGTGTTTCCTATGGGGTCCGAACAGTGAGCTTGCTCAGAACAAAACAACTGTGCTTCCTACACACACGGGCCATATCTGGTTCAACTCTGCTTAGGAAACTGACAAGAACAGTAGCTCCTCTTCAGTCCAATACACTGTACTTACTGGGAAGAGACGCGAGTGGTATTTACACTGTGTATGGCAATGGGAGCACAATAGTGACTTTCGTTACCAGAAAAAAACTCTTGCTCGTAGGGCCAAAAACTGCATGTGATTCAACTCCATTTAGGACTGGGAAACAAACGCTAGCTCGCCTTAAAAGAAACACACTCTGCTTTTGAGAAAAGATCACTCTTCTACTCTACTGTGTTTCAAATAGTGCCAAAACAGTGAGCTTGCTCAGAATGAAAGAACTGTGCTTCCTACACACACGGCCATATCTAGTTCAATTCTGCTTAGGAAACTGACAAGAACAGTAGATCCTCTTCAGTCCAATACACTGTACATGCTGGGAACAAACGACAGTGCTATTTGCCCTGTGTATGAAAATGGGAGCGCGATAGTGACTCTTCTTACCAGAGAAACAACTCTTGCTCATAGGACCAGAAACTGCATGGGATTCAACTCTATTTAGGACTGGGAAACCAACACTAGCACGCCTTAAAAGAAACACACTCTACTTTTGAGAAAAGAGCACTCTACTACTCTACTGTGTTTCCTATAGGGCCAGAACAGTGAGCTTGCTCAGAACAAAAGAACTGTGCTTCCTACACACGGCCATATCTAGTTCAACTCTGCTTAGGAAACTGACAAGAACAGTAGATCCTCTTCAGTCCAATACACTGTACATGCTGGGAACAGACGCCAGTGCTATTTGCTCTGTGTATGACAATGGGAGGGCAATAGTGACTCTTCTTACCAGAGAAACAACTCTTGCTCATAGGACCAGAAACTGCATGGGATTCAACTCTATTTAGGACTGGGAAACCAACACTAGCTCGCCTTAAAAGAAACACACTCTACTTTTGAGAAAAAAGCACTCTACTACTCTACTGTGTTTCCTATAGGGCCAGAACAGTGAGCTTGCTCAGAACAAAAGAACTGTGCTTCCTACACACACGGCCCATATATAGATCAACTCTGCTTAGAAAACTGACAAGAACAGTAGCTCCTCTTCAGTCCAATACACTGTACTTGCTAGGAACAGACGCGAGTACTATTTGCCCTGTGTATGGCAATGGGAGCGCAATAGTGACTCTTCTTACCAGAAAACAACTCTTGCTCCTAGGACCAGAAACTGCATGGGATTCAACTCCATTTAGGACTGGGAAACCAACGCAGGCTCGCCTTACAAGAAACACTCTCTGCTTTTGAGAAAAGGGCACTCTTCTACTCTACTGTGTTTCCTATGGGTCCAAACAGTGAGCTTGCTCAGAACAAAAGAACTGTCCTTCCTACACACACGGCCCATATATAGATCAACTCTGCTTAGAAAACTGACAAGAACAGTAGCTCCTCTTCAGTCCTATACACTGTACTTGCTAGGAACAGACGCGAGTACTATTTGCACTGTGTATGGCAATGGGAGCGCAATAGTGACTCTTCTTACCAGAAAACAACTCTTGCTCATAGGACCAAAAACTTCATGTGACTCAACTCCATTTAGGACTGGGCAACCAATGCTAGCTCGCCTAACAAGTAACATAATGTGCTTTTGAGAAAAGAGCACTCTTCTTCTCTACTGTGTTTCCTATGGGGTCCGAACAGTGAGCTTGCTCAGAACAAAAGAACTGTGCTTCCTACACACACGGGCCATATCTAGTTCAACTCTGCTTAGGAAACTGACAAGAACAGTAGATCCTCTTCAGTCCAATACACTGTACATGCTGGGAACAGACGCGAGTGCTTTTTGCACTGTGTATGACAATGGGAGCGCAATAGTGACTCTTCTTACCAGAAAACAACTCTTGCTCGTAGGACCAGAAACTGCATGGGATTCACATCCATTTAGGACTGGGAAACAAACGCTAGCTCGCCTTACAATAAACACACTCTGCTATTGAGAAAAGAGCACTCTTCTACTCTACTGTGTTTCCTATGGGGTCCAAAGAGTGAGCTTGCTCAGAACAAAAGAACTGTGCTTCCTACACACACGGGCCATATCTAGATCAATTCTGCTTAGGAAACTGACAAGAACAGTAGATCCTCTTCAGTCCAATACACTGTACATGCTGGGAACAGACACCAGTGCTATTTGCCCTGTGTATGACAATGGTAGCGCAATAGTGACTCTTCTTACCAGAAAAAACTCTTGCTCATAGGACCAGAAACTGCATGTGATTCAACTCCATTTAGGACTGGGAAACAAACGCTAGCTTGCCTTACAAGAAACACACTCTGCTTTTGAGAAAAGAAAACTCTTCTACTCTACTGTGTTTCCTATGGGGTCCGAACAGTGAGCTTGCTCAGAACAAAACAACTGTGCTTCCTACACACACGGGCCATATCTGGTTCAACTCTGCTTAGGAAACTGACAAGAACAGTAGCTCCTCTTCAGTCCAATACACTGTACTTACTGGGAAGAGACGCGAGTGGTATTTACACTGTGTATGGCAATGGGAGCACAATAGTGACTTTCGTTACCAGAAAAAAACTCTTGCTCGTAGGGCCAAAAACTGCATGTGATTCAACTCCATTTAGGACTGGGAAACAAACGCTAGCTCGCCTTAAAAGAAACACACTCTGCTTTTGAGAAAAGATCACTCTTCTACTCTACTGTGTTTCAAATAGTGCCAAAACAGTGAGCTTGCTCAGAACGAAAGAACTGTGCTTCCTACACACACGGCCATATCTAGTTCAATTCTGCTTAGGAAACTGACAAGAACAGTAGATCCTCTTCAGTCCAATACACTGTACATGCTGGGAACAAACGACAGTGCTATTTGCCCTGTGTATGACAATGGGAGCGCGATAGTGACTCTTCTTACCAGAGAAACAACTCTTGCTCATAGGACCAGAAACTGCATGGGATTCAACTCTATTTAGGACTGGGAAACCAACACTAGCACGCCTTAAAAGAAACACACTCTACTTTTGAGAAAAGAGCACTCTACTACTCTACTGTGTTTCCTATAGGGCCAGAACAGTGAGCTTGCTCAGAACAAAAGAACTGTGCTTCCTACACACGGCCATATCTAGTTCAACTCTGCTTAGGAAACTGACAAGAACAGTAGATCCTCTTCAGTCCAATACACTGTACATGCTGGGAACAGACGCCAGTGCTATTTGCTCTGTGTATGACAATGGGAGGGCAATAGTGACTCTTCTTACCAGAGAAACAACTCTTGCTCATAGGACCAGAAACTGCATGGGATTCAACTCTATTTAGGACTGGGAAACCAACACTAGCTCGCCTTAAAAGAAACACACTCTACTTTTGAGAAAAAAGCACTCTACTACTCTACTGTGTTTCCTATAGGGCCAGAACAGTGAGCTTGCTCAGAACAAAAGAACTGTGCTTCCTACACACACGGCCCATATATAGATCAACTCTGCTTAGAAAACTGACAAGAACAGTAGCTCCTCTTCAGTCCAATACACTGTACTTGCTAGGAACAGACGCGAGTACTATTTGCCCTGTGTATGGCAATGGGAGCGCAATAGTGACTCTTCTTACCAGAAAACAACTCTTGCTCCTAGGACCAGAAACTGCATGGGATTCAACTCCATTTAGGACTGGGAAACCAACGCAGGCTCGCCTTACAAGAAACACTCTCTGCTTTTGAGAAAAGGGCACTCTTCTACTCTACTGTGTTTCCTATGGGTCCAAACAGTGAGCTTGCTCAGAACAAAAGAACTGTCCTTCCTACACACACGGCCCATATATAGATCAACTCTGCTTAGAAAACTGACAAGAACAGTAGCTCCTCTTCAGTCCTATACACTGTACTTGCTAGGAACAGACGCGAGTACTATTTGCACTGTGTATGGCAATGGGAGCGCAATAGTGACTCTTCTTACCAGAAAACAACTCTTGCTCATAGGACCAAAAACTTCATGTGACTCAACTCCATTTAGGACTGGGCAACCAATGCTAGCTCGCCTAACAAGTAACATAATGTGCTTTTGAGAAAAGAGCACTCTTCTTCTCTACTGTGTTTCCTATGGGGTCCGAACAGTGAGCTTGCTCAGAACAAAAGAACTGTGCTTCCTACACACACGGGCCATATCTAGTTCAACTCTGCTTAGGAAACTGACAAGAACAGTAGATCCTCTTCAGTCCAATACACTGTACATGCTGGGAACAGACGCGAGTGCTTTTTGCACTGTGTATGACAATGGGAGCGCAATAGTGACTCTTCTTACCAGAAAACAACTCTTGCTCGTAGGACCAGAAACTGCATGGGATTCACATCCATTTAGGACTGGGAAACAAACGCTAGCTCGCCTTACAATAAACACACTCTGCTATTGAGAAAAGAGCACTCTTCTACTCTACTGTGTTTCCTATGGGGTCCAAAGAGTGAGCTTGCTCAGAACAAAAGAACTGTGCTTCCTACACACACGGGCCATATCTAGATCAATTCTGCTTAGGAAACTGACAAGAACAGTAGATCCTCTTCAGTCCAATACACTGTACATGCTGGGAACAGACACCAGTGCTATTTGCCCTGTGTATGACAATGGTAGCGCAATAGTGACTCTTCTTACCAGAAAAAACTCTTGCTCATAGGACCAGAAACTGCATGTGATTCAACTCCATTTAGGACTGGGAAACAAACGCTAGCTTGCCTTACAAGAAACACACTCTGCTTTTGAGAAAAGAAAACTCTTCTACTCTACTGTGTTTCCTATGGGGTCCGAACAGTGAGCTTGCTCAGAACAAAACAACTGTGCTTCCTACACACACGGGCCATATCTGGTTCAACTCTGCTTAGGAAACTGACAAGAACAGTAGCTCCTCTTCAGTCCAATACACTGTACTTACTGGGAAGAGACGCGAGTGGTATTTACACTGTGTATGGCAATGGGAGCACAATAGTGACTTTCGTTACCAGAAAAAAACTCTTGCTCGTAGGGCCAAAAACTGCATGTGATTCAACTCCATTTAGGACTGGGAAACAAACGCTAGCTCGCCTTAAAAGAAACACACTCTGCTTTTGAGAAAAGATCACTCTTCTACTCTACTGTGTTTCAAATAGTGCCAAAACAGTGAGCTTGCTCAGAACGAAAGAACTGTGCTTCCTACACACACGGCCATATCTAGTTCAATTCTGCTTAGGAAACTGACAAGAACAGTAGATCCTCTTCAGTCCAATACACTGTACATGCTGGGAACAAACGACAGTGCTATTTGCCCTGTGTATGACAATGGGAGCGCGATAGTGACTCTTCTTACCAGAGAAACAACTCTTGCTCATAGGACCAGAAACTGCATGGGATTCAACTCTATTTAGGACTGGGAAACCAACACTAGCACGCCTTAAAAGAAACACACTCTACTTTTGAGAAAAGAGCACTCTACTACTCTACTGTGTTTCCTATAGGGCCAGAACAGTGAGCTTGCTCAGAACAAAAGAACTGTGCTTCCTACACACGGCCATATCTAGTTCAACTCTGCTTAGGAAACTGACAAGAACAGTAGATACTCTTCAGTCCAATACACTGTACATGCTGGGAACAGACGCCAGTGCTATTTGCTCTGTGTATGACAATGGGAGGGCAATAGTGACTCTTCTTACCAGAGAAACAACTCTTGCTCATAGGACCAGAAACTGCATGGGATTCAACTCTATTTAGGACTGGGAAACCAACACTAGCTCGCCTTAAAAGAAACACACTCTACTTTTGAGAAAAAAGCACTCTACTACTCTACTGTGTTTCCTATAGGGCCAGAACAGTGAGCTTGCTCAGAACAAAAGAACTGTGCTTCCTACACACACGGCCATATCTAGTTCAACTCTGCTTAGGAAACTGACAAGAACAGTAGATCCTCTTCAGTCCTATACACTGTACACGCTGGGAACAGACGCCAGTGCTATTTGCACTGTGTATGACAATGGGAGCGCAATAGTGACTCTTCTTACCAGAAAACAACTCTTGCTCGTAGGACCAGAAACTGCATGGGATTCAACTCCATTTAGGACTGGGAAACAAACGCTAGCTCGCCTTACAATAAACACACTCTGCTATTGAGAAAAGAGCACTCTTCTACTCTACTGTATTTCCTATGGGGTCCAAAGAGTGAGGTTGCTCAGAACAAAAGAACTGTGCTTCCTACACACACGGGCCATATCTAGATCAATTCTGCTTAGGAAACTGACAAGAATAGTAGATCCTCTTCAATCCAATACACTGTACATGCTGGGAACAGACGCCAGTGCTTTTTGCCCTGTGTATGACAATGGGAGCGCAATAGTGACTCTTCTTACCAGAAAAAAAACTCTTGCTCGAAGGACCAGAAACTGCATGTGATTCAACTTCATTCAGGACTGGGAAACAAACGCTAGCTCGCCTTACAAGAAACACACTCTGCATTAGAGAAAAGGGCACTCTTCTACTCGAATGTGTTTCCTATGGTGTCCGAACAGTGAGCTTGCCGAAGAAGAGAAGAACTGTTCTTCCTACAACACACGGGCCATATCTAGTTCAATTCTGCTTAGGAAACTGACAAGAACAGTAGGTCCTCTTCAGTCCAATACACTGTACATGCTGGGAACAGACGCCAGTGCTATTTGCCCTGTGTATGACAATGGGAGCGTACTAGTGACTCTTCTTACCAGAAAAACAACTCTTGCTCGTAGGACCAGAAACTGCATGTGATTCAACTCCTTTTAGGACTGGGAAACAAACGCTAGCTCACCTTAGAAGAAACATACTCTGCTTTTGTTAAAGGGCACTCTTCTACCTCTACTGTGTATCCTAGGGGAAGGAACAGTGAGCTTGCTCACAAGAAAAGAACTGTGCTTTCTACGAACACGGGCCATATCTCTTTCAACTCTGCTTAGGAAACTGACAAGAACAGTAGATCCTCTTCAGTCCAATACACTGTACATGCTGGGAACAGACGCCAGTGCGATTTGCTCTGTGTATGACAATAGGAGCGCAATAGTGACTCTTCTTACCAGAAAAAACTCTTGCTTGTAGGACCAGAAACTGCATGTGATTCAACTCCATTTAGGACTGGGAAACAAACGCTAGCTCACCTTACAAGAAACACACTCTGCTTTTGACAAAAGAGCACTCTTCTACTCTACTGTGTTTCCTATGGGGTCCAAACAGTGAGCTTGCTCAGAACAAAAGAACTGTGCTTCCTACACACACGGCCCATATATAGATCAACTCTGCTTAGAAAACTGACAAGAACAGTAGCACCTCTTCAGTCCAATACACTGTACTTGCTAGGAACAGACGCGAGTACTATTTGCCCTGTGTATGGCAATTGGAGCGCAATAGTGACTCTTCTTACCAGAAAAAACTCTTGCTTGTAGGACCAGAAAACTGCATGTGATTCAACTCCATTTAGGACGGGGAAACAAACGCAGGCTCGCCTTACAAGAAACACTCTCTGCTTTTGAGAAAAGGGCACTATTCTACTCTACTGTGTTTCCTATGGGTCCAAACAGTGAGCTTGCTCAGAACAAAAAGAACTGTCCTTCCTACACACACGGCCATATATAGATCAACTCTGCTTAGAAAACTGACAAGAACAGTAGCTCCTCTCTCAGTCCTAAAAAATGTACTTGCTAGGAACAGACGCGAGTACTATTTGCACTGTGTATGGCAATGGGAGCACAATAGTGACTCTTCTTACCAGAAAACAACTCTTGCTCATAGGACCAAAAACTTCATGTGACTCAACTCCATTTAGGACTGGGCAACCAATGCTAGCTCGCCTAACAAGTAACATAGTGTGCTTTTGAGAAAAGAGCACTCTTCTACTCTACTGTGTTTCCTATGGGGTCCGAACAGTGAGCTTGTTCACAACAAAAGAACTGTGCTTCCTACACACACGGGCCATATCTAGTTCCACTCTGCTTAGGAAACTGACCAGAACAGTAGATCCTCTTCAGTCCAATACTCTGTTCTTACTGGGAACAGTAGCAAGTGCTATTTGCACTGTGTATGGCAATGGGAGTGCAATAGTGACTATCCTTACCAGAAAACAACTCTTGTTCACTAGGACCAGAACCTGCATGTGATTCAACTCCATTTAGGACTGGGAAACAAACGCTAGGTCGCCTTACAAGTAAAACACTCTGCTTTTGAGAAAAAGAGCAGTCTTCTACACTACGGTGTGTCCTATGGGGTCCGAACAGTGAGCTTGCTCAGAACAAAAGAACTGTGGTTCCTACACACACGGGCCATATCTAGTTCGACTCTGCTTAGGAAACTGACAAGAACAGTAGCTCCTCTTCAGTCCAATACACTGTACTTGCTGGCAACAGACGCGAATGCTATTTGCACTTTGTATGGCAATGGGAGCTCGAATAGTGACATTCCTTACCGAGAAAACAATCTTGCTGGTGGGACCAACAACTGCATGTGATTCACTCCATTTAGACTGGGAAACAAATGCTAGCTCGCCTTACAATAAACACACTCTGCTATTGAGAAAAGAGCACTCTTCTACTCTACTGTGTTTCCTAAGGGGTCCAAAGAGTGAGCTTGCTCAGAACAAAAAGAACTGTGCTTCCTACACAACATGGGCCATATCTAGATCAATTCTGCTTAGGAAACTGACAAGAACAGTAGATCCTCTTCAGTCCAATACACTGTACATGCTGGGAACAGACACCAGTGCTATTTGCCCTGTGTATGACAATGGTAGCGCAATAGTGACTCTTCTTACCAGAAAAAAACTCTTGCTCATAGGACCAGAAACTGCATGTGATTCAACTCCATTTAGGACTGGGAAACAAACGCTAGCTTGCCTTACAAGAAACACACTCTGCTTTTGAGAAAAGAGCACTCTTCTACTCTACTGTGTTTCCTATGGGGTCCGAACAGTGAGCTTGCTCAGAACAAAACAAACTGTGCTTCCTACACACACGGGCCATATCTGGTTCAACTCTGCTTAGGAACTGACAAGAACAGTAGCTCCTCTTCATGTACTTACTGGGAAGAGACGCGAGTGGTATTTACACTGTGTATGGCAATGGGAGCACAATAGTGACTTTCGTTACCAGAAAAAAACTCTTGCTCGTAGGGCCAAAAACTGCATGTGATTCAACTCCATTTAGGACTGGGAAACAAACGCTAGCTCGCCTTAAAAGAAACACACTCTGCTTTTGAGAAAAGATCACTCTTCTACTCTACTGTGTTTCAAATAGTGCCAAAACAGTGAGCTTGCTCAGAACGAAAGAACTGTGCTTCCTACACACACGGCCATATCTAGTTCAATTCTGCTTAGGAAACTGACAAGAACAGTAGATCCTCTTCAGTCCAATACACTGTACATGCTGGGAACAAACGACAGTGCTATTTGCCCTGTGGATGACAATGGGAGCGCAATAGTGACTCTTCTTACCAGAGAAACAACTCTTGCTCATAGGACCAGAAACTGCATGGGATTCAACTCTATTTAGGACTGGGAAACCAACACTAGCACGCCTTAAAAGAAACACACTCTACTTTTGAGAAAAGAGCACTCTACTACTCTACTGTGTTTCCTATAGGGCCAGAACAGTGAGCTTGCTCAGAACAAAAGAACTGTGCTTCCTACACACGGCCATATCTAGTTCAACTCTGCTTAGGAAACTGACAAGAACAGTAGATCCTCTTCAGTCCAATACACTGTACATGCTGGGAACAGACGCCAGTGCTATTTGCTCTGTGTATGACAATGGGAGGGCAATAGTGACTCTTCTTACCAGAGAAACAACTCTTGCTCATAGGACCAGAAACTGCATGGGATTCAACTCTATTTAGGACTGGGAAACCAACACTAGCTCGCCTTAAAAGAAACACACTCTACTTTTGAGAAAAAAGCACTCTACTACTCTACTGTGTTTCCTATAGGGCCAGAACAGTGAGCTTGCTCAGAACAAAAGAACTGTGCTTCCTACACACACGGCCCATATATAGATCAACTCTGCTTAGAAAACTGACAAGAACAGTAGCTCCTCTTCAGTCCAATACACTGTACTTGCTAGGAACAGACGCGAGTACTATTTGCCATGTGTATGGCAATGGGAGCGCAATAGTGACTCTTCTTACCAGAAAACAACTCTTGCTCCTAGGACCAGAAACTGCATGGGATTCAACTCCATTTAGGACTGGGAAACAAACGCAGGCTCGCCTTACAAGAAACACTCTCTGCTTTTGAGAAAAGGGCACTCTTCTACTCTACTGTGTTTCCTATGGGTCCAAACAGTGAGCTTGCTCAGAACAAAAGAACTGTCCTTCCTACACACACGGCCCATATATAGATCAACTCTGCTTAGAAAACTGACAAGAACAGTAGCTCCTCTTCAGTCCTATACACTGTACTTGCTAGGAACAGACGCGAGTACTATTTGCACTGTGTATGGCAATGGGAGCGCAATAGTGACTCTTCTTACCAGAAAACAACTCTTGCTCATAGGACCAAAAACTTCATGTGACTCAACTCCATTTAGGACTGGGCAACCAATGCTAGCTCGCCTAACAAGTAACATAATGTGCTTTTGAGAAAAGAGCACTCTTCTTCTCTACTGTGTTTCCTATGGGGTCCGAACAGTGAGCTTGCTCAGAACAAAAGAACTGTGCTTCCTACACACACGGGCCATATCTAGTTCAACTCTGCTTAGGAAACTGACAAGAACAGTAGATCCTCTTCAGTCCAATACACTGTACATGCTGGGAACAGACGCGAGTGCTTTTTGCACTGTGTATGACAATGGGAGCGCAATAGTGACTCTTCTTACCAGAAAACAACTCTTGCTCGTAGGACCAGAAACTGCATGGGATTCAAATCCATTTAGGACTGGGAAACAAACGCTAGCTCGCCTTACAATAAACACACTCTGCTATTGAGAAAAGAGCACTCTTCTACTCTACTGTGTTTCCTATGGGGTCCAAAGAGTGAGCTTGCTCAGAACAAAAGAACTGTGCTTCCTACACACACGGGCCATATCTAGATCAATTCTGCTTAGGAAACTGACAAGAACAGTAGATCCTCTTCAGTCCAATACACTGTACATGCTGGGAACAGACACCAGTGCTATTTGCCCTGTGTATGACAATGGTAGCGCAATAGTGACTCTTCTTACCAGAAAAAACTCTTGCTCATAGGACCAGAAACTGCATGTGATTCAACTCCATTTAGGACTGGGAAACAAACGCTAGCTTGCCTTACAAGAAACACACTCTGCTTTTGAGAAAAGAGCACTCTTCTACTCTACTGTGTTTCCTATGGGGTCCGAACAGTGAGCTTGCTCAGAACAAAACAACTGTGCTTCCTACACACACGGGCCATATCTGGTTCAACTCTGCTTAGGAAACTGACAAGAACAGTAGCTCCTCTTCAGTCCAATACACTGTACTTACTGGGAAGAGACGCGAGTGGTATTTACACTGTGTATGGCAATGGGAGCACAATAGTGACTTTCGTTACCAGAAAAAAACTCTTGCTCGTAGGGCCAAAAACTGCATGTGATTCAACTCCATTTAGGACTGGGAAACAAACGCTAGCTCGCCTTAAAAGAAACACACTCTGCTTTTGAGAAAAGATCACTCTTCTACTCTACTGTGTTTCAAATAGTGCCAAAACAGTGAGCTTGCTCAGAACGAAAGAACTGTGCTTCCTACACACACGGCCATATCTAGTTCAATTCTGCTTAGGAAACTGACAAGAACAGTAGATCCTCTTCAGTCCAATACACTGTACATGCTGGGAACAAACGACAGTGCTATTTGCCCTGTGTATGACAATGGGAGCGCAATAGTGACTCTTCTTACCAGAGAAACAACTCTTGCTCATAGGACCAGAAACTGCATGGGATTCAACTCTATTTAGGACTGGGAAACCAACACTAGCACGCCTTAAAAGAAACACACTCTACTTTTGAGAAAAGAGCACTCTACTACTCTACTGTGTTTCCTATAGGGCCAGAACAGTGAGCTTGCTCAGAACAAAAGAACTGTGCTTCCTACACACGGCCATATCTAGTTCAATTCTGCTTAGGAAACTGACAAGAACAGTAGATACTCTTCAGTCCAATACACTGTACATGCTGGGAACAGACGCCAGTGCGATTTGCTCTGTGTATGACAATGGGAGGGCAATAGTGACTCTTCTTACCAGAGAAACAACTCTTGCTCATAGGACCAGAAACTGCATGTGATTCAACTCTATTTAGGACTGGGAAACCAACACTAGCTCGCCTTAAAAGAAACACACTCTACTTTTGAGAAAAAAGCACTCTACTACTCTACTGTGTTTCCTATAGGGCCAGAACAGTGAGCTTGCTCAGAACAAAAGAACTGTGCTTCCTACACACACGGCCATATCTAGTTCAACTCTGCTTAGGAAACTGACAAGAACAGTAGATCCTCTTCAGTCCTATACACTGTACACGCTGGGAACAGACGCCAGTGCTATTTGCACTGTGTATGACAATGGGAGCGCAATAGTGACTCTTCTTACCAGAAAACAACTCTTGCTCGTAGGACCAGAAACTGCATGGGATTCAACTCCATTTAGGACTGGGAAACAAACTCTACCTCGCCTTACAGGAACACACTCTGCTTTTGAGAAAAGGGCACTCTTCTACTCTACTGTGTTTCCTATGGGGTCCAAAGAGTGAGCTTGCTCAGAACAAAAGAACTGTGCTTCCTACACACACGGGCCATATCTAGTTCATCTCTGCTTAGGAAACTGACAAGAACAGTAGATCCTCTTCAGTCCAATACACTGTACATGATGGGAACAGACGCCAGTGCTATTTGCCCTGTGTATGACAATGGGAGCGCAATAGTGACTCTTCTTACCAGAAAAAACTCTTGCTCGTAGGACCAGAAACTGCATGTGATTCAACTCCATTTAGGACTGGGAAACAAACTCTACCTCGCCTTACAGGAAACACACTCTGCTTTTGAGAAAAGGGCACTCTTCTACTCTACTGTGTTTCCTATGGGGTCCGAACAGTGAGCTTGTTCAGAACAAAAGAACTGTGCTTCCTACACACACGGGCCATATCTAGTTCCACACTGCTTAGGAAACTGACCAGAACAGTAGATCCTCTTCAGTCCAATACTCTGTACTTACTGGGAACAGACGCAAGTGCTATTTGCACTGTGTATGGCAATGGGAGCGCAATAGTGACTATCCTTACCAGAAAACAACTCTTGTTCGTAGGACCAGAACCTGCATGTGATTCAACTCCATTTAGGACTGGGAAACAAACGCTAGGTCGCCTTACAATAAAAACACTCTGCTTTTGAGAAAAGAGCAGTCTTCTATACTACGGTGTTTCCTATGGGGTCCGAACAGTGAGCATGCTCAGAACAAAAGAACTGTGCTTCCTACACACACGGGCCATATCTAGTTCGACTCTGCTTACGATACGGACAAGAACAGTAGCTCCTCTTCAGTCCAATACACTGTACTTGCTGGCAACAGACGCGAGTGCTCTTTGCCCTGTGTATGACATTGGGAGCACAATAGTGACTCTTCTTACCAGAAAACAACTCTTGCTCGTAGGACCAGAAACTGCATGTGATTCAACTCCAATTAGGACTGGGAAACAAACGCTAGCTCGCCTTACAAGAAACACACTCTGCTTTTGAGAAAAGAGCACTCATCTACTCTAATGTTTTTCCTATAGTGCCAGAACAGTGAGCTTTCTCAGAACCAAAGAACTGTGCTTCCAACACACACGGGATATATCTAGTTCAACTCTGCTTAGGAAACTGACTAGAACACTAAATCCTCTTCAGTCCAATACACTGTACATGCTGGGCACAGATGCGAGTGCTATTTGCACTGTGTATGGCAATGGGAGCTCAATAGTGACTTTCCTTACCTGAAAACATCTCTTGCTCATAGGACCAAAAACTGCATGTGATTCAACTTCATTTAGGACTGGGAAACAAATGCTAGCTCGCCTTAAAAGAAACACACTCTGCTTTTGAGAAAAGATCACTCTTCTACTCTACTGTGTTTCCTGTAGGGCCAGAACAGTGAGCTTGCTCAGAACAAAAGAACTGTGCTTCCAACACAAGGGCCATATCTAGTTCAATTCTGCTTAGGAACCTGACAAGAACTGTAGATCTTCTTCAGTCCAATACACTGTACATGCTGGGAACAGACACCAGAGCTATTTGCCCTGTGTATGACTATGGGAGCACAATAGTGACTCTTCTTACCTGAAAACAACTCTTGCTCATAGGACCAGAAACTGCATGTAATTCAAATCCATTTAGGACTGGGAAACAAATGCTAGCTCGCCTTACAAGAAACACACTCTGCTTTTGAGAAAAGAGCACTCTTCTACTCTACTGTGTTTTCTATGGGGTCTGAACAGTGTGCTTGCTCAAAACAAAATAACTTTGCTTCCTACACACACGGGCCATATCTAGTAGAACTCTGCTGAGGAAACTGACAAGAACAGTAGATCCTCTTCAGTCCAATATACTGTACTTGCTGGGAACAGACGCTAGTGCTATTTGCACTGTGTATGAGAATGGGAGCACAATAGTGACTCTTCTTACCTGAAAACAACTCTTGCTCGTAGGACCAGAAACTGCATGGGATTCAACTCCATTTAGGAGTGGGAAACAAATGCTAGCTCGCCTTACAAGAAACACACTCTGCTTTTGAGAAAAGAGCACTCTTCTACTCTAATGTGTTTCCTATAGGGCCAGAACAGTGAGCATTCTCAGAACAAAAGAACTGTGCTTCATACACACAAGGGCCATATTTAGTTCCACTCTGCTTAGGAAACTGACAAGAACAGTAGCTCCTCTTCAGTTCAATACACTGTACTTGCTGGCAACAGACGCGAGTGCTATTTGCACTGTGTATGGCAATGGGAGCACAATAGTGACATTCTGTACCAGAAAACAACTCTTGCTCGTGGGACCAACAACTGCATGTGATTCAACTCCATTTAGGACTGGGAAACAAATGCTAGCTCGCCTTACAAGAAACACACTCTGCTTTTGAGAAAAGAGCACTCTTCTACTCGACAGTGTTCTTATAGGGCCAAAACAGTGAGCATGCTCAGAACAAAAGAACTGTGCTTCCTACACACAAGGGCCATATCTAGTTCAATTCTGCTTAGGAAACTGACAAGAACAGTAGATCCTCTTCAGTCCAATACATTGCACATGCTGGGAACAGACGCCAGTGCTTTTACCCTGTGTATGACAATGGGAGCGCAATAGTGACTCTTCTTACCATAAAACAACTCTTGCTCGTAGGACCAGAAACTGCATGTGATTCAACTCCATTTACGACTGGGAAACAAACGCTGGCTCGCCTTACAAGAAACACACTCTGCTTTTGAGAAAAGAGCACTCTTCTACTCTAATCTTTTTCCTATAGTGCAAGAACAGTGAGCTTTCTCAGAACCAATGAACTGTGCTTCCAACACACACGGGATATATCTAGTTCAACTCTGCTTAGGAAACCGACAAGAACAGTAAATCCCCTTCAGTCCAAACACTGTACGTGCTGGGCACAGATGCGAGTGCTATTTGCACTGTGTATGGCAATGGGAGCTCAATAGTGACTTTCCTTACCTGAAAACAACTCTTGCTCATAGGAACAAAAACTGCATGTGATTCAACTTCATTTAGGACTGGGAAACAAACGCTAGCTCGCCTTACAAGAAACACACTCTGCTTTTGAGAAAAGATCACTCTTCTACTATACTGTGTTTCCTGTAGGGCCAGAACAGTGAGCTTGCTCAAAACAAAAGAAGTGTGCTTCCAACACACACGGCCATATCTAGTTCAATTCTGCTTAGGAACCTGACAAGAACAGTCGATTCTCTTCAGTCCAATACACTGTACATGCTGGGACCATACGCCAGTGCTATTTGCCCTGTGTATGACAATGAGAGTGCAATAGTGACTCTTCTTACCAGGAAACACTCTTGCTCGTAGGACCAGATACTGCATGTGATTCAACTCCTTTTAGAACTGGGAAACAAACAATAGCTCGCCTTACAATAAACACACTCTGCTATTGAGAAAAGAGCACTCTTCTACTCTACTGTGTTTCCTATGGGGTCCAAAGAGTGAGCTTGCTCAGAACAAAAGAAATGTGCTTCCTACACACACGGGCCATATCTAGATCAATTCTGCTTAGGAAACTGACAAGAACAGTAGATCCTCTTCAGTCCAATACACTGTACATGCTGGGAACAGACGCCAGTGCTATTTGCCCTGTGTATGAAAAAGGGAGCGCAGTAGTGACTCTTCTTACCAGAAAAAAACTCTTGCTCATAGGACCAGAAACTGCATGTGATTCAACTCCATTTAGGACTGGGAAACAAACGCTAGCTTGCCTTACAAGAAACACACTTTGCTTTTGAGAAAAGAGCACTCTTCTACTCTACTGTGTTTCCTATGGGGTCCGAACAGTGAGGTTGCTCAGAACAAAACAACTGTGCTTCCTACACACACGGGCCATATCTGGTTCAACTCTGCTTAGGAAACTGACAAGAACAGTAGCTCCTCTTCAGTCCAATACACTGTACTTACTGGGAAGAGACGTGAGTGGTATTTACACTGTGTATGGCAATGGGAGCACAATAGTGACTTTCGTTACCAGAAAAAAACTCTTGCTCGTAGGGCCAAAAACTGCATGTGATTCAACTCCATTTAGGACTGGGAAACAAACGCTAGCTCGCCTTAAAAGAAACACACTCTGCTTTTGAGAAAAGATCACTCTTCTACTCTACTGTGTTTCAAATAGTGCCAAAACAGTGAGCTTGCTCAGAACGAAAGAACTGTGCTTCCTACACAAATGGCCATATCTAGTTAATTCTGCTTAGGAAACTGACAAGAACAGTAGATCCTCTTCAGTCCAATACACTGTACATGCTGGGAACAAACGCCAGTGCTATTCGCCCTGTGTATGACAATGGGAGTGCAATAGTGACTCTTCTTACCAGAGAAACAACTCTTGCTCATAGAACCAGAAACTGCATGGGATTCAACTCTATTTAGGACTGGGAAACCAACACTAGCACGCCTTAAAAGAAACACACTCTACTTTTGAGAAAAGAGCACTCTACTACTCTACTGTGATTCCTATAGGGCCAGAACAGTGAGCTTGCTCAGAACAAAAGAACTGTGCTTCCTACACATGGCCATATCTAGTTCAACTCTGCTTAGGAAACTGACAAGAACAGTAGATCCTCTTCAGTCCAATACACTGTACATGCTGGGAACAGACGCCAGTGCTATTTGCTCTGTGTATGACAATGGGAGGGCAATAGTGACTCTTCTTACCAGAGAAACAACTCTTGCTCATAGGACCAGAAACTGCATGGGATTCAACTCTATTTAGGACTGGGAAACCAACACTAGCTCGCCTTAAAAGAAACACACTCTACTTTTGAGAAAAAAGCACTCTACTACTCTACTGTGTTTCCTATAGGGCCAGAACAGTGAGCTTGCTCAGAACAAAAGAACTGTGCTTCCTACACACACGGCCATATCTAGTTCAACTCTGCTTAGGAAACTGACAAGAACAGTAGATCCTCTTCAGTCCTATACACTGTACACGCTGGGAACAGACGCCAGTGCTATTTGCACTGTGTATGACAATGGGAGCGCAATAGTGACTCTTCTTACCAGAAAACAACTCTTGCTCGTAGGACCAGAAACTGCATGGGATTCAAGTCCATTTAGGACTGGGAAACAAACGCTAGCTCGCCTTACAATAAACACACTCTGCTATTGAGAAAAGAGCACTCTTCTACTCTACTGTGTTTCCTATGGGGTCCAAAGAGTGAGCTTGCTCAGAACAAAAGAACTGTGCTTCCTACACACACGGGCCATATCTAAATCAATTCTGCTTAGGAAACTGACAAGAACAGTAGATCCTCTTCAGTCCAATACACTGTACATGCTGGGAACAGACGCCAGTGCTTTTGCCCTGTGTATGACAATGGGAGCGCAATAGTGACTCTTCTTACCAGAAAAAAACTCTTGCTCGAAAGACCAGAAACTGCAAGTGATTCAACTTCATTCAGGACTGGGAAACAAACACTAGCTCGCCTTACAAGAAACACACTCTGCATTTGAGAAAAGGGCACTCTTCTACTCTACTGTGTTTCCTATGGGGTCCAAAGAGTGAGCTTGCTCAGAACAAAAGAACTGGGCTTCCTACACACACGGGCCATATCTAGATCAGTTCTGCTTAGGAAACTGACAAGAACAGTAGATCATCTTCAGTCCAATACACTGTACATGCTGGGAACAGACGCCAGTGCTATTTGCCCTGTGTATGATAATGGGAGCGCACTAGTGACTCTTCTTACCAGAGAACAACTCTTGCTCGTAGGACCAGAAACTGAATGTGATTCAACTCCTTTTAGGACTGGGAAACAAACGCTAGCTCACCTTAGAAGAAACATACTCTGCTTTTGTTAAAAGGGCACTCTTCTACTCTACTGTGTTTCCTAGGGGAAGGAACAGTGAGCTTGCTCACAAGAAAAGAACTGTGCTTTCTACGAACACGGGCCATATCTCTTTCAACTCTGCTTAGGAAACTGACAAGAACAGTAGATCCTCCTCAGTCCAATACACTGTACATGCTGGGAACAGACGCCAGTGCGATTTGCTCTGTGTATGACAATGGGAGCGCAATAGTGACTCTTCTTACCAGAAAAAACTCTTGCTTGTAGGACCAGAAACTGCATGTGATTCAACTCCATTTAGGACTGGGAAACAAACGCTAGCTCACCTTACAAGAAACACACTCTGCTTTTGAGAAAAGAGCACTCTTCTACTCTACTGTTTTTCCTATGGGGTCCTATCAGTGAGCTTGCTAAGAACAAAAGAACTGTGCTTCCTACACACACGGCCCATATATAGATCAACTCTGCTTAGAAAACTGACAAGAACAGTAGCTCCTCTTCAGTCCAATACACTGTACTTGCTAGGAACAGACGAGAGTACTATTTGCCCCGTGTATGGAAATGGGAGCGCAATAGTGACTCTTCTTACCAGAAAAAACTCTTGCTTGTAGGACCAGAAACTGCATGTGATTCAACTCCATTTAGGACTGGGAAACAAACGCAGGCTCGCCTTACAAGAAACACTCTCTGCTTTTGAGAAAAGGGCATTCTTCTACTCTACTGTGTTTCCTATGGGTCCAAACAGTGAGCTTGCTCAGAACAAAGAACTGTCCTTCCTACACACACGGCCCATATATAGATCAACTCTGCTTAGAAAACTGACAAGAACAGTAGCTCCTCTTCAGTCCTATACACTGTACTTGCTAGGAACAGACGCGAGTACTATTTGCACTGTGTATGGCAATGGGAGCGCAATAGTGACTCTTCTTACCAGAAAACAACTCTTGCTCATAGGACCAAAAACTTCATGTGACTCAACTCCATTTAGGACTGGGAAACCAACGCTAGCTCGCCTAACAAGTAACATAATGTGCTTTTGAGAAAAGAGCACTCTTCTACTCTACTGTGTTTCCTATGGGGTCCGAACAGTGAGCTTGCTCAGAATAAAAGAACTGTGCTTCCTACACACACGGGCCATATCTAGTTCAACTCTACTTAGGAAACTGACAAGAACAGTAGATCCTCTTCAGTCCAATACACTGTACATGCTGGAAACAGACGCGAGTGCTTTTTGCACTGTGTATGACAATGGGAGCGCAATAGTGACTCTTCTTACCAGAAAACAACTCTTGCTCATAGGACCAGAAACTGCATGGAATTCAACTCCATTTAGGACTGGGAAACAAACGCTAGCTTGCCTTACAATAAACACACTCTGCTATTGAGAAAAGAGCACTCTTCTACTCTACTGTGTTTCCTATGGGGTCCAAAGAGTGAGCTTGCTCAGAACAAAAGAACTATGCTTCCTACACACACGGCCATATCTAGTTCAACTCTGCTTAGGAAACTGACAAGAACAGTAGATCCTCTTCAGTCCAATACACTGTACATGCTGGGAACAGACGCCAGTGCTATTTGCTCTGTGTATGACAATGGGAGGGCAATAGTGACTCTTCTTACCAGAGAAACATTTCTTGCTCATAGGACCAGAAACTGCATGGGATTCAACTCTATTTAGGACTGGGAAACCAAAACTAGCTCGCCTTAAAAGAAACACACTCTAATTTTGAGAAAAAAGCACTCTACTACTCTACTGTGTTTCCTATAGGGCCAGAACAGTGAGCTTGCTCAGAACAAAAGAACTGTGCTTCCTACACACACGGCCATATCTAGTTCAACTCTGCTTAGGAAACTGACAAGAACAGTAGATCCTCTTCAGTCCTATACACTGTACACGCTGGGAACAGACGCGAGTGCTATTTGCACTGTGTATGACAATGGGAGCGCAATAGTGACTCTTCTTACCAGAAAACAACTCTTGCTCGTAGGACCAGAAACTGCATGGGATTCAACTCCATTTAGGACTGGGAAACAAACGCTAGCTCGCCTTACAATAAACACACTCTGCTATTGAGAAAAGAGCACTCTTCTACTCTACTGTGTTTCCTACGGGGTCCAAAGAGTGAGCTTGCTCAGAACAAAAGAACTGTGCTTCCTACACACACGGGCCATATCTAGATCAATTCTGCTTAGGAAACTGACAAGAACAGTAGATCCTCTTCAGTCCAATACACTGTACATGCTGGGAACAGACGCCAGTGCTATTTGCCCTGTGTATGACAATGGGAACGCAATAGTGACTCTTCTTACCAGAAAAAAACTCTTGCTCGAAGGACCAGAAACTGCATGTGATTCAACTTCATTCAGGACTGGGAAACAAACACTAGCTCGCCTTACAAGAAACACACTCTGCATTTGAGAAAAGGGCACTCTTCTACTCTACTGTGTTTCCTATGGTGTCCGAACAGTGAGCTTGCTAAGAAGAGAAGAACTGTTCTTCCTACACACACGGGCCATATCTAGTTCAATTCTGCTTAGGATACTGACAAGAACAGTAGATCCTCTTCAGTCCAATACACTGTACATCCTGGGAACAGACACCAGTGCTATTTGCCCTGTGTATGACAATGGTAGCGCAATAGTGACTCTTCTTACCAGAAAAAACTCTTGCTCATAGGACCAGAAGCTGCATGTGATTCAACTCCATTTAGGACTGGGAAACAAATGCTAGCTCGCCTTACAAGAAACACACTCTGCTTTTGCGAAAGAGCACGCTTCTACTCTACTGTGTTTCCTATGGGGTCCGAACAGTGAGCTTGCTCAGAACAAAACAACTGTGCTTCCTACACACACGGGCCATATCTGGTTCAACTATCCTTAGGAAACTGACAAGAACAGTAGCTCCTCTTCAGTCCAATACACTGTACTTACTGGGAACAGACGCGAGTGGTATTTACACTGTGTATGGCAATGGGAGCGCAATAGTGACTTTCGTTACCAGAAAAAAAACTCTTGCTCTTAGGGCCAAAAACTGCATGTGATTCAACTCCATTTAGGACTGGGAAACAAACGCTAGCTCGCCTTAAAAGAAACAGACTCTGGTCTTGAGAAAAGATCACTCTTCTACTCTACTGTGTTTCAAATAGTGCCAAAACAGTGAGCTTGCTCAGAACAAAAGAACTGTGCTTCCTACACACATGGGCCATATCTAGTTCAATTCTGCTTAGGAAACTGACAAGAACAGTAGATCCTCTTCAGTCCAATACACTGTACATGCTGGGAACAGACGCCAGTGCTATTTGCCCTGTGTATGACAATGGGAGCGCAATAGTGACTCTTCTTACCAGAGAAACAACTCTTGCTCATAGGACCAGAAACTGCATGAGATTCAACTCTATTTAGGACTGGGAAACCAACCCTAGCTCGCCTTAAAAGAAACACACTCTACTTTTGAGAAAAGAGCACTCTACTACTCTACTGTGCTTCCTATAGTGCCAGAACAGTGAGCTTGCTCAGAAAAAAAGAACTGTGCTTCCTACACACACGGGCCATATCTAGTTCAACTCTGCTTAGGAAACTGACAAGAACAGTAGATCCTCTTCAGTCCTATACACTGTACACGCTGGGAACAGACGCGAGTGCTATTTGCACTGTGTATGACAATGGGAGCGCAATAGTGACTCTTCTTACCAGAAAACAACTCTTGCTCATAGGACCAGAAACTGCATGGGATTCAACTCCATTTAGGACTGGGAAACAAACGCTAGCTCGCCTTACAATAAACACACTCTGCTATTGAGAAAAGAGCACTCTTCTACTCTACTGTGTTTCCTATGGGGTCCAAAGAGTGAGCTTACTCAGAACAAAAGAACTGTGCTTCCTACACACGGGCCATATCTAGATCAATTCTGCTTAGGAAACTGACAAGAACAGTAGATCCTCTTCAGTCCAATACACTGTACATGCTGGGAACAGACGCCAGTGCTATTTGCCCTCTGTATGACAATGGGAGCGCAATAGTGACTCTTCTTACCAGAAAAAAACTCTTGCTCGAAGGACCAGAAACTGCATGTTATTCAACTTCATTCAGGACTGGGAAACAAACGCTAGCTCGCCTTACAAGAAACACACTCTGCATTTGAGAAAAGGGCACTCTTCTACTCTACTGTGTTTCCTATGGGTTCGGAACAGTGAGCTTGCTAAGAAGAGAAGAACTGTTCTTCCTACACACACGGGACATATCTAGTTCAATTCTGCTTAGGATACTGACAAGAACAGTAGATCCTCTTCAGTCCAATACACTGTACATGCTGGGAACAGACGCCAGTGCTATTTGCCCTGTGTATGACAATGGGAGCTCATTAGTGACTCTTCTTACCAGAAAACAACTCTTGCTCGTAGGACCAGAAACTGCATGTGATTCAACTCCTTTTAGGACTCGGAAACAAACGCTAGCTCACCTTAGAAGAAACATACTCTGCTTTTGTTAAAAGGGCACTCTTCTACTCTACTGTGTTTCCTAGGGGAAGGAACAGTGAGCTTGCTCACAAGAAAAGAACTGTGCTTTCTACAAACACGGGCCATATCTCTTTCAACTCTGCTTAGGAAACTGACAAGAACAGTAGATCCTCCTCAGTCCAATACACTGTACATGCTGGGAACAGACGCCAGTGCGATTTGCTCTGTGTATGACAATGGGAGCGCAATAGTGACTCTTCTTACCAGAAAAAACTCTTGCTTGTAGGACCAGAAACTGCATGTGATTCAACTCCATTTAGGACTGGGAAACAAACGCTAGCTCACCTTACAAGAAACACACTCTGCTTTTGACAATCAGCACTCTTCTACTCTACTGTTTTTCCTATGGGGTCCAAACAGTGAGCTTGCTCAGAACAAAAGAACTGTGCTTCCTACACACACGGCTCATATATAGATCAACTCTGCTTAGAAAACTGACAAGAACAGTAGCTCCTCTTCAGTCCAATACACTGTACTTGCTAGGAACAGACGCGAGTACTATTTGCCCTGTGTATGGCAATGGGAGCGCAATAGTGACTCTTCTTACCAGAAAAAACTCTTGCTTGTAGGACCAGAAACTGCATGTGATTCAACTCCATTTAGGACTGGGAAACAAACGCAGGCTCGCCTTACAAGAAACACTCTCTGCTTTTGAGAAAAGGGCACTCTTCTACTCTACTGTGTTTCCTATGGGTCCAAACAGTGAGCTTGCTCAGAACAAAAGAACTGTCCTTCCTACACACACGGTCCATATATAGATCAACTCTGCTTAGAAAACTGACAAGAACAGTAGCTCCTCTTCAGTCCTATACACTGTACTTGCTAGGAACAGACGCGAGTACTATTTGCACTGTGTATGGCAATGGGAGCGCAATAGTGACTCTTCTTACCAGAAAACAACTCTTGCTCATAGGACCAAAAACTTCATGTGACTCAGCTCCATTTAGGACTGGGAAACCAACGCTAGCTCGCCTAACAAGTAACATAATGTGCTTTTGAAAAGAGCACTCTTCTACTCTACTGTGTTTCCTATGGGGTCCGAACAGTGAGTTTGCTCAGAACAAAAGAACTGTGCTTCCTACACACACGGGCCATATCTAGTTCAACTCTGCTTAGGAAACTGACAAGAACAGTAGATCCTCTTCAGTCCAATACACTGTACATGCTGGAAACAGACGCGAGTGCCTTTTGCACTGTGTATGACAATGGGAGCGCAATAGTGACTCTTCTTACCAGAAAACAACTCTTGCTCGTAGGACCAGAAACTGCATGGGATTCAACTCCATTTAGGACTGGGAAACAAACGCTAGCTTGCCTTACAATAAACACACTCTGCTATTGAGAAAAGAGCACTCTTCTACTCTACTGTGTTTACTATGGGGTTCGAACAGTGAGCTTGCTCAGAACAAAACAACTGTGCTTCCTACACACACGGGCCATATCTGGTTAAACTCTGCTTAGGAAACTGACAAGAACAGTAGCTCCTCTTCAGTCCAATACACTGTACTTTCTGGGAAGAGACGCGAGTGGTATTTACACTGTGTATGGCAATGGGAGCGCAATAGTGACTTTCGTTACCAGAAAAAAACTCTTGCTCGTAAGGCCAAAAACTGCATGTGATTCAACTCCATTTAGGACTGGGAAACAAACGCTAGCTCGCCTTAAAAGAAACACACTCTGCTTTTGAGAAAAGATCACTCTTCTACTCTACTGTGTTTCAAATAGTGCCAAAACAGTGAGCTTGCTCAGAACGAAAGAACTGTGCTTCCTACACACACGGCCATATCTAGTTCAATTCTGCTTAGGAAACTGACAAGAACAGTAGATCCTCTCCAGTCCAATACACTGTACATGCTGGGAACAAACGACAGTGCTATTTGCCCTGTGTATGACAATGGGAGCACAATAGTGACTCTTCTTACCAGAGAAACAACTCTTGCTCATAGGACCAGAAACTGCATGGGATTCCACTCTATTTAGGACTGGGAAACCAACACTAGCTCGCCTTAAAAGAAACACACTCTACTTTTGAGTAAAGAGCACTCTACTACTCTACTGTGTTTCCTATAGGGCCAGAACAGTGAGCTTGCTCAGAACAAAAGAACTGTGCTTCCTACACACACGGCCATATCTAGTTCAACTCTGCTTAGGAAACTGACAAGAACAGTAGATCCTCTTCAGTCCAATACACTGTACATGCTGGGAACAGACGCCAGTGCTATTTGCTCTGTGTATGACAATGGGAGGGCAATAGTGACTCTTCTTACCAGAGAAACAACTCTTGCTCATAGGACCAGAAACTGCATGGGATTCAACTCTATTTAGGACTGGGAAACCAACACTAGCTCGCCATAAAAGAAACACACTCTACTTTTGAGAAAAAAGCACTCTACTACTCTACTGTGTTTCCTATAGGGCCAGAACAGTGAGCTTGCTCAGAACAAAAGAACTGTGCTTCCTACACACACGGCCATATCTAGTTCAACTCTGCTTAGGAAACTGACAAGAACAGTAGATCCTCTTCAGTCCTATACACTGTACACGCTGGGAACAGACGCGAGTGCTATTTGCACTGTGTATGACAATGGGAGCGCACTAGTGACTCTTCTTACCAGAAAACAACTCTTGCAGGTAGGACCAGAAACTGCATGGGATTCAACTCCTTTTAGGACTGGGAAACAAACGTTAGCTCACCTTAGAAGAAACATACTCTACTTTTGTGAAAAGGGCACTCTTCTACTCTACTGTGTTTCCTATGGGGTCGGAACAGTGAGCTTGCTCAGAACAAAAGAACTGTGCTTCCTACACACACGGCCCATATCTAGTTCATCTCTGCTTAGGAAACTGACAAGAACAGTAGATCCTCTTCAGTCCAATACACTGTACATGCTGGGAACAGACGCGAGTGCTATTTGCACTGTATATTTCAATGGGAGAGCAATAGTGACTCTTCTTACCAGAAAACAACTCTTGCTCGTAGGACCAGAAACTGCATGGGATTCAACTCCATTTAGGACTGGGAAACAAACGCTAGCTCGCCTTACAATAAACACACTCTGCTATTGAGAAAAAGCACTCTTCTACTCTACTGTGTTTCCTACAGGGTCCAAAGAGTGAGCTTGCTAAGAAAAAAAGAACTATGCTTCCTACACACACGGGCCATATCTAGATCAATTCTGCTTAGGAAACTGACAAGAACAGTATATCCTCTTCAGTACAATACACTGTATATGCTGGGAACACACACCAGTGCTATTTGCCCTGTGTATTTCAATGGGAGCGCAATAGTGACTCTTCTTACCAGAAAAATCTCTTGCTCATAGGACCAGAAACTGCATGTGATTGAACTCCATTTAGGACTGGGAAAGAAACGCTAGCTCGCCTTACAAGAAACACACTCTGCTTTTGAGAAAAGGGCACTCTTCTACTCTACTGTGTTTCCTATGGGGTCTGAACAGTGAGCTTGCTCAGAACAAAAGAACTGTGCTTCCTACACACATGGGCCATTTCTAGTTCAATTCTGCTTAGGAAACTGACAAGAACAGTAGCTCCTCTTCAGTCCAATACACTGTACTTGCTAGGAACATACGTGAGTGCTATTTGCACTGTGTATGGCAATGGGAGCGCAATAGAGACTCTTCTTACCAGAAAACAACTCTAGCTCGT
This sequence comes from Peromyscus eremicus, assembly GCF_949786415.1. Taxonomy (NCBI): domain Eukaryota; kingdom Metazoa; phylum Chordata; class Mammalia; order Rodentia; family Cricetidae; genus Peromyscus; species Peromyscus eremicus. The sequence continues at coordinate 6,073 of NW_026735557.1, read as the reverse complement.
AGGACCAAAAACTGCATGTGACACAACTCCATTTAGGATTGGAAACAAACGCTAGCTCGCCTTAAAAGAAACAAACGCTGCTTTTGAGAAAAGAGCACTCATTTACTCTACTGTGTTTCCTATGTGGTCTGAACAGTGAGCTAGCTCAGAACAAAAGACCCGCGCTTCCTACACACAGGGGCCATATCTAGCTCAACTCTGCTTAGGAAACTGACAAGAACGGTAGCTCCTCTTCAGTCAAATACACTGTACATGCTGGGAACAGACGCGAGTGCCATTTGCACTGTGTATGGCAATGGGAGCTCAATAGTGACTCTTCTTACCAGAAAACAACTCTTGCTCGTAGGACCAAAAACTGCATGTGACTCAACTCCATTTAGGACTGGGAAACAAACGCTAGCTTGCCTTACAAGAAACACACTCTGCTTTTGAGAAAAGGGCACTCTTCTACTCTACTGTGTTTCCTATGGGTTTCGAAAAGTGAGCTTGCTCAGAACAAAAGAACTGTGCTTCCTAAACACACGGGCCATATCTAGTTCAATTCTGCTTAGGAAACTGACAAGAACAGTAGCTCCTCTTCAGTCCAATATACTGTACTTGCTAGGAACAGACGCGAGTGCTATTTGCACTGTGTATGGCAATGGGAGCACAATAGTGACTTTCCATACCAGAAAACAACTCTTGATTGTAGGACCAAAAACTTCATGCGATTCAACTCCATTTAGGACTGGGAAACAAACGCTAGCTCGCCTTACAAGAAACACACTCTACTTTTGAGAAAAGAGCTCTCTTCTACTCTACTGTGTTTCCTATAGGGCCAGAACAGTGAGCTTGCTCAGAACAAAACAACTGTGCTTCCTACACACGGCCGTATCTAGTTCAATTCTGCTTAGGAAACTGACAAGAAGAGTAGCTCCTCTTCAGTCCAATACACTGTACTTACTGGGAACAGACGTGAGTGCTATTTGCACTGTGTATGGCAATGGGAGCGCAATAGTGACTTTCCTTATCAAAAAACAACTCTTGCTCGTAGGACCAAAAACTGCATGTGATTCAACTCCATTTAGGACTGGGAAACAAACGCTAGCTCGCCTTACAATAAACACACTCTGGTTTTGAGAAAAGATCACTCTTCTACTCTACTGTGTTTCCTATAGGGCCAAAACAGTGAGCTTGCTCAGAACAAAAGAACTGTGCTTCCTAATCACATTACCATATCTAGTTCAATTCTGCTTAGGAAACTAACAAGAACAGTAGATCCTCTTCAGTCCAATACACTGTACATGCTGGGAAGACGCCAGTGCTATTTGCCCTGTGTATGATAATAGGAGCGCAATAGTGACTCTTCTTACCAGAAAACAACTCTTACTCGTAGGACCAAAAACTGCATGTGACTCAACTCCATTTAGGAGGGGGAAACAAACGCTAGCTCGCCTTAAAAGAAACACAATCTGCTTTTGAGAAAAGAGCACTCTAGTACTATACTGTGTTTCCTAAGGGGTCCAAACAGTGAGCTGGCTCAGAACAAAAGAACTGTGCTTCCTAACACAGGGGCCATATCTAGTTCAACTCTGCTTAGGAAATTGACAAGAACAGCAGATCCTCTTCAGTCCAATACACTGTACTTTTTGGGAACAGACGCGAGTGCCATTTGCACTGTGTATGGCAATGGGAGCACAATAGTGACTCTTCTTACCAGAAAACAACTCATGCTCGTAGGAACAAAAACTACACGTGACTCAACTCCATTTAGGACTGGGAAACAACGCTAGCTCGCCTTACAAGAAACGCACTCTGCTTTTGAGAAAAGGGCACTCTTCTACTCTACTGTGTTTCCTATGGGGTCTGAACAGTGAGCTTGCTCAGAACAAAAGAACTGTGCTTCCTACACACATGGGCCATATCTAGTTCAATTCTGCTTAGGAAACTGACAAGAACAGTAGCTCCTCTTCAGTCCAATACACTGTACTTGCTAGGAACATACGTGAGTGCTATTTGCACTGTGTATGGCAATGGGAGCGCAATAGAGACTCTTCTTACCAGAAAACAACTCTTGCTCGTAGGACCAATAACTGCATGTGACACAATTCCATTTAGGATTGGGAAACAAACGCTAGCTCGCCTTAAAAGAAACAAACGCTGCTTTTGAGAAAAGAGCACTCTTTTACTCTACTGTGTTTCCTATGGGGTCCAAAGAGTGAGCTTGCTCAGAACAAAAGTACTGTGCTTCCTACACACACGGGCCATATCTAGATCAATTCTGCTTAGGAAACTGACAAGAACAGTCTATTCTCTTCAGTCCAATACACTGTACATGCTGGGAACATACGCCAGTGCTATTTGCCCTGTGTATGACAATGGGCGTGCAATAGTGACTCTTCTTACCAGAAAAAACTCTTGCTCGTTGGACCAGAAACTGCATGTGATTCAACTCCATTTAGGACTGGAAACAAACGCTAGCTCGCCTTACAAGAAACACACTCTGGTTTTGAGAAAAGATCACTCTTCTACTCTACTGTGTTTCCTATAGGGCCAAAACAGTGAGCTTGCTCAGAACAAAAGAACTGTGCTTCCTAATCACATTGCCATATCTAGTTCAATTCTGTTTAGGAAACTAACAAGAACAGTAGATCCTCTTCAGTCCAATACACTGTACATGCTGGGAAGATGCCAGTGCTATTTGCCCTGTGTATGATAATAGGAGCGCAATAGTGACTCATCTTACCAGAAAAAACTCTTGCTTGTAGTACCAGAAACTGCATGTGATTCAACTCCATTTAGGACTGAGAAACAAACGCTAGCTCACCTTACAAGAAACACACTCTGCTTTTGACAAAAGGGCACTCTTCTACTCTACTGTGTTTCCTATGGGTCCAAACAGTGAGCTTGCTCAGAACAAAAGAACTGTCCTTCCTACACACACGGCCCATATATAGATCAACTCTGCTTACAAAACAGACAAGAACAGTAGCTCCTCTTCAGTCCTATACACTGTACTTGCTAGGAACAGACGCCAGTACTGTTTGTACTGTGTATGGCAATGGGAGCGCAATAGTGACTATTCTTACCAGAAAACAACTCTTGCTCATAGGACCAAAAACTTCATGTGACTCAACTCCATTTAGGACTAGGAAACCAACACTAGCTCGCCTTACAAGAAACACACTCTGCTTTTGAGAAAAGATCACTCTTCTACTCTACTGTGTTTCTTATAGGGCCAGAACATTGAGCTTGCTCAGAACAAAACAACTGTGCTTCCTACACACACGGCCATATCTAGTTCAACTCTGCTTAGGAAACTGACAAGAACAGTAGCTCCTCTTCAGTCCAATACACTGTACTTACTGGGAACAGACACAAGTGCTATTTGCACTGTGTATGGCAATGGGAGCACAATAGTGACTTTCCTTACCCGAAAACAACTCTTGCTCGTAGGACAAAAAACTGCATGTTATTCAACTCCATTTAGGACTGGGAAACAAACGCTAGCTCACCTTACAAGAAACACACTCTGCTTTTGAGAAGGGCACTCTTCTACTCTACTGTTCTTCCTACAGGTCCAGAACACTGAGCTTGCTCAGAACAAAACAACTGTGCTTCCTACACACACGGCCATATCTAGTTCAACTCTGCTTAGGAAACTGACAAGAACAGTAGCTCCTCTTCAGTCCAATACACTGTACTTACTGGGAACAGATGCATGTGCTATTTGCACTGTGTATGGCAAGGGGAGCGCAATAGTGACTCTTCTTACCAGAAAACAACTCTTGCTCGTAGGACCAAAAACTGCATGTGATTCAACTCCATTTAGGACTGGGAAACAAATGCTAGCTCGCCTTACAAGAAACACACTCTGCTTTTGATAAAAGAGCAATCTTCTACTCTACTGTGTTTCCTATGGGGTCCAAAGAGTGAGCTTGCTCAGAACAAAAGAACTGTGCTTCCTGCACACATGGGCCAAATCTAGATCAGTTCTGCTTAGGAAACTGACAAGAACAGTAGATTCTCTTCACTCCAATACACTGTACATGTTGGGAACAGACACCAGAGCTATTTGCCCTGTGTATGGGAATGGGAGCACAATAGTGACTCTTCTTACCAGAAAACAACTCTTACTCGTAGGACCAAAAACTGCATGTGACTCAACTCCATTTAGGAGGGGGAAACAAACGCTAGCTCGCCTTAAAAGAAACACAATCTGCTTTTGAGAAAAGAGCACTCTACTGCTATACTGTGTTTCCTAAGGTGTCCAAACAGTGAGCTGGCTCAGAACAAAAGAACTGTGCTTCCTACACACAGGGGCCATATCTAGTTCAACTCTGCTTAGGAAACTGACAAGAACAGTAGCTCCTCTTCAGTCCAATACACTGTACTTGCTGGGAACAGACACGAGTGCCATTTGCACTGTGTATGGCAATGGGAGCACAATAGTGACTCTTCTTACCAGAAAACAACTCATGCTTGTAGGAACAAAAACTACACGTGACTCAACTCCATTTAGGACTGGGAAACAAACACTAGCTCGCCTTACAAGAAACACATTCTGGTTTTGAGTAAAGATCACTCTTCTACTCTACTGTGTTTCCTATAGGGCCAAAACAGTGAGCTTGCTCAGAACAAAAGAACTGTGCTTCCTAATCACATTGCCATATCTAGTTCAATTCTGCTTAGGAAACTTTCAAGAACAGTAGATACTCTTCAGTCCAATACACTGTACATGCTGGGAAGACGCCAGTGCTATTTGCCCTGTGTATGATAATAGGAGCGCAATAGTGACTCTTCTTACCAGAAAAAACTCTTGCTTGTAGGACGAGAAACTGCATGTGATTCAACTCCATTTAGGACTGAGAAACAAACGCTAGCTCACGTTACAAGAAACACACTCTGCTTTTGACAAAAGGGCACTCTTCTACTCTACTGTGTTTCCTACGTGGTCCAAACAGTGAGCTTGCTCAGAACAAAAGAACTGTGCTTCCTACACACACGGCCCATATATAGATCAACTCTGCTTAGAAAACTGACAAGAACAGTAGCTCCTCTTCAGTCCAATACACTGTACTTGCTAGGAACAGACGCAAGTACTATTTGCCCTGTGTATGGCAATGGGAGCGCAATAGTGACTCTTCTTACCAGAAAAAACTCTTGCTTGTAGGACCAGAAACTGCATGTGATTCAACTCCATTTAGGACTGGGAAACAAACGCAGGCTCGCCTTACAAGAAACACTCTCTGCTTTTGAGAAAAGGGCACTCTTCTACTCTACTGTGTTTCCTATGGGTCCAAACATTGAGCTTGCTCAGAACAAAAGAACTGTCCTTTCTACACACACGGCCCATATATAGATCAACTCTGCTTAGAAAACTGACGAGAACAGTAGCTCCTCTTCATCCCTATACACTGTACTTGCTCGGAACAGACGCGAGTACTATTTGCACTGTGTATGGCAATGGGAGCGCAATAGTGACTCTTCTTACCAGAAAACAACTCTTGCTCATAGGACCAAAAACTTCATGTGACTCAACTCCATTTAGGACTGGGAAACCAACGCTAGCTCGCCTAACAGGTAACATACTCTGCTTTTGAGAAAAGAGCACTCTTCTACTCTGCTGTGTTTCCTATGGGGTCCGAACAGTGAGATTGCTCAGAACAATAGAACTGTGCTTCCTACACACACGGGCCATATCTAGTTCAACTCTGCTTAGGCAACTGACAAGAACAGTAGATCCTCTTCAGTCCAATACACTGTACATGCTGGGAACAGACGTGAGTGCTTTTTGCACTGTGTATGACAATGGGAGCGCAATAGTGACTCTTCTTACCAGAAAACAACTCTTGCTCGTAGGAACAGAAACTGCATGGGATTCAACTGCATTTAGGACTGGGAAACAAACGCTAGTTCGCCTAACAATAAACACACTCTGCTATTGAGAAAAGAGCACTCTTCTACTCTACTGTGTTTCCTATGGGGTCCAAAGAGTAAGCTTGCTCAGAACAAAAGAACTGTGCTTCCTACACACATGGGCCATATCTAGATCAATTCTGCTTAGGAAAATGACAAGAACAGTAGATACTCT